>NW_027467753.1:215312-345312 GCF_046742065.1 Oratosquilla oratoria | reverse complement strand
GATCACGCCCAAGCCCACACTGCTCGTAGTGTTACTCAGTGGCTTAAAGACTGTCATATACCTTACATAGCAGACTGGCCAGGCAATAGTCCTGACATAAACCCAATAGAAAACCTGTGGAACCACATTAAACAAGACCTGCAGGGTAAAGATACGAGCTCTGTGCCCAAGCTTTAGGCAGCCATTCGCCAATCCTGAGCTAGTATAACCCCTGCACATCTTGGCAAGTACGCCACTTCCATTCCAAACCGCCTTCGTGAGATCATTGCACATAAAGGTCACCCATCAAAGTATAAGAGGTACGAAGTAAGCTTTTGTTTATTGATTTATGACTCATTCATTCTCCTCATCACTCATTCTCGCTAACCTTTGCACTTCCTTGTCGAGCACTGTAGAAAGAAAGGGTGTAGATGGACAGATAATTGAAGTGAAGGCAGTAATGGAAAGATGGGTAAGGTATTCAGATTTGTTAAGCAAAGTCAGAGAAGGATTGATTGTGGCAATGGGAGATAGGAAGATGGCTAATAATGGGAGAAATGACAGATATAGGAAAAAATTTAGAGAACATTGAAAATGAGAACTGTTAGGAAACCTGGGTTGGATGGGTGTCATGAAGTGTCTGACAATGGGAGGAAAGGTTATAGTGGATTGGCTGGGAAGGTTGTTACATGTGTGCCTAAGAGGGAAGTGTATTGGAGGACTGGATGAGTGCACATGGTTTCTCTTAACAAACCACAAGGGCATGAATATGAATGTAATAGTTTTAGAGAAATCACTCTAAAATATAGTTGGAAAAGCGTATGGATATTGAGAGAATTGGGAGAACAATAGGATTAACTAGTGAGGAACAGTGTGGATCAAATTTTTGTGACAAGGCAGATTTGCAAGAAGTTTTTGGCAAAGGTTAAAGATATTTTTGGGCCTTTATGACAGGGTAGATATGAAAGCATTGTCAGAGGTATTGTAGAAGTATGGGATAAGGGCAGTCAAAAGCTTATACATGAGTAGTAGAGCCTGTGTTAGGGTTGGAAATGGTGACAGCAAGTAGTTTGAAGTGAAGGTGAGGTTGCATCAGGGTTGTTATATGTCACCATGGATGGGGTGGTTTGGGAAGTAGATGCTATGGGTAGAGGATTGGAGATGGACTGGAGGGATATGGGAGGTGAACCAGTTGTTTGTTGATGACAGTGTCCTTGTGGCAGGGCCAGAGGAAGATCAGAGGCTGCTGGTGATAGAGTTTGGGAAGTTATGCAATAAGAGCACCTGTGTCCGTACGTGGTCCCGTCCCTATCCAGATGTGTAGGCGAATATATCAAACACTATATGTCACCTTAGTTCCACTTTAATCACTTATTGTCACTACACAGGAATGTTTATATTTAATAATAATGTCTCACATCTTCCTTATCACTACAGTGCACATTGTAAGTTATCGACCGACTCCTCTCCGAGCTCCGTGCATTGCCTTAAGAAGGCCGGAAACTCCTTTTGTGAGGTGCCACGCTCGTATAACTGAAGTGTTTATGCGAGCTAGATTTAGTTCGTCACATCTTATTTTAATTTACATAATTAGTTTATAATTTAGTCTGACAGCCAGACTATAATATATATCCAGGGGAGGTTCGTCAGTATACGTAATAATGTGTTTATTACTGTGTGGTTATTTGTGTGATCGCGTGTGTTCGTGTGTGCATGGTGACTGGTGGCGCGGCAGGAAGTGCTTTGTCGGCAGATTGGTCAGCGAAACGAACAGGATGTCTTTGGCGCCTTATTGTCGGCGGGCTGGTGTGTGTGTGGGAGTGAGTGGGTTATATGACTGAGTGATATACTCACATGTATATGAGGCGTATACATATCGCTCTCTCCCTGGGGTTAGGTGGCTCCCGGCACCTAAGGTTACATGGCTAACAAAAATCTATACCTATGGTTATACAGTGAAAAAAATTTCAGAGACACAAAATCCTGGTTGGTTAGATGTGAAGATGGGGGGTGGGTGCTGAAGTGAATCTGAGGTCCCAAAGGGGCATCTTGAACTGTAGGTATGGGTATGTGATGTGTCTCAGAAGTGTAACGTTGTGTCTCACCAGATTACATGTTATATTGGATTCCACATACACTATTTAATCCACTTTTTAAATGTTATGGTTTTTATGGTTTAACACTATCATTGTTGGGAGTGTTGTTTTTCTAAACACTGTTCTATGGTCAGTTTGGTGTGTCACATTGCACTTGTTTTATTTCATAGTATGGATATATAGTTTCCGTAAGAATGTTTATGGTATTTAAGATATTGGGTGAGACACAAGAATAAACTTAATCTAGGTTTACAACAATTTGGGTATGGAGGTGGAAAGGTTTTGGAAGGTGTTACTTCATGCAACAGAATATGATTATTATTATTAGTATAAAGAGAATGATTAAGAGGTAAAGGGCCGTGGAGTTATATGGAAGAATCCTATGATGTAAGTCGAATGAGTCCATGTCAAAAGTAGTCGATGTTTAAGGTGGGTAATTAATGATGTATTTACTTTTGGAGGATGAAGGTTATGTCTCAGTGAATGAGGATATGTTTATCTGACTCTCGCTAAGGTTATATTGGTCGGAAGGAAGTAGAGGAGTTTCGATAGATATGTGGAAAAGAGTTCTTATTGGAAATGGGCCATTTTAACCTCCACTGATAGATACATGACGTCCTGCATCTTCAGGGGCGAGAGCTAGAGTGCATGTTTAGTTGCGTCGACGCAGAGTCATGGGATGAGACTTGCGTATTGGTGATTGGTGTGTGTCTGTGATAGGTGGGTTGTGGATGGGAGGTGAGTATTGGTCGAGGTTCAGTTTGACCTTTCTCAACTTCTCTCCATGTATTTTGAAGGTGGTGTGATCAGAAGGATCTGTTAGTAGGGAAACATTGTTAGGGAGTGAACTTGTGACTATGAAGGGGCCTAGGAATTTGGGTTTGAGTTTGTTTGTTCGACCTGAGTCTTTTACCATGACTGTGTCGCCAGGTGCTATGTCAAGTGGAATTGACCGTTTGTGTTGTTTTGTCTTTGTCTTTTCCTGGGCTTTCAGGTTTGCTCTAACTTTTTTGTAAATTGTTTGCATACCTCTTTTGATGCAGTGTGCGAGGTTATCTAGGTTGTATAAGGGTGGGGGTGGTTGGTTGAATATTTGGTAGGGTAGGCGCATTGGTTGGCCGAAAATGATCTCATGTGGGGACATCTTTGTTGCGGAATTGACTGTGCTATTGATACTGGCTTGTACCTGTGGTAGCCAATCTTCCCAACTGTCCATGAGGTCATTGACCAATGGTCTGAGAATTTCTAGGACCTTGCGATTTGTTCGCTCAGTCAGACCGTTTCCCTGGGGGTGGTATGCAGTGGCAAATGTTTGGTCAATGTTGTAGAGGTGTGCTATTTCGCGCATCACCTCATTTTTGAATTCTGAGCCATTGTCAGATAACATTGTGTGTGGTATGTTGTATCTACAAAAGATATTGTTGACTAGGGCTTTGGCTACAGTCTCTGCTGTTTTGTTTTGGAGTGGTATTAAGATTGTGTATTTAGTAAAATAATCTACTGCTGTGAGTACATAATTGGAACCTTGATGGCTCGTTGGCATTTTCAGTAGGTCAATGCCAAGTGTTTCCCATGGCTCAGCAGGGAGTGGGATATCTTTTATGTTGATTTGCTTCAGGTTAGGGCCTCTGAATTGGTTGCAAGTTACACAAGAATCTATGTGTGTGGTTATATCTCTTTTCATGTAAGGCCAGTAGTATGTGTGTCTAGCAGTGTTTAGTGTCTTATCTCTGCCCGAGTGGCCTCCCATTGCACTGTCGTGCAATATGTGTAGGAGCTTGGGGACTGGGGCTCTGGGGATAACAGTAACCTCTCTTGTATTAATGGTTCTCCTTATGACTCCGTCGACCAGATTGAGTTCCTCAATAGGGACAGGTGGTCGGGAGTGTAAGGGGGTTTGTGAGATGAGATGCTGTTTTATTGGAGACCATATTGGGTCTCTGTCAGTTTCATTTATGAGTTCTTGCATAGGTATGCATGTGGTTTGGGTTATGGGGGTGATGTGAGTTTGTCTGCTCAAGCAGTCTGCCACTACGTTAGCTTTCCCAGCTAAGTATACGATCATGGGATCGTAATCAAGGAGAGTTGTTTTCCATCTAGCAACTCTCCCATGTAAGTCTTTGGAGTTAAAAAGATAGACTAGGGGTTGGTGGTCTGTTAGTATGGTAATCTTGTAGCCTAAAATGAGGTATTTAAAGTGTTTTAGTGCCCATATGATTGCAAGTCCTTCTTTGTGTGTAGTTGAGTAGTTATTTTCAGTGTTGCTTAAGACTCTACTTGCGTATGCTATGGCGTGTTCTTTGCCATTGTCATCTTTCTGTTGTAGGACTGCGCCTATTCCTTTAGAGGAGGCGTCTGTGTAAAGAAAGAATTCTTTCTTCATGTCAAGGAAAACTAGTACAGGGGCTGTGGTGAGTGCGTGTTTGAGAGTGTCGAAACTTTGCTGTTCTGTTTCTGACCATTGAAATGGCTCGCCTTTCCTTGTGAATTTGGTCAGAGGGGAAGCAATATCAGCAAAGTTTCTTATGAAGTGTCTGTAATAGGAGGCTAACCCGATGAAACTTCTTGTTTCGTTAGCGTTTCTGGGGGTTGGGAAATTGTTTATTGTATCTATTTTATCTGTGGTTGTGTGAATCCCTTTTGCATCCACTTTATGGCCTAGGAAGATGAGTTCCTTCATGAGGAATCTACATTTCTTTCATTGAATCTTTAATCCCGTATGTTTGAGACGTTTGATGACAATCTCTAAAGTGTTAAGGTGGTCTCTTTCTGTGGGACTATATATAATGAGGTCGTCTAAATAGACGAATAATGAGATTCCTATCATGTCACTGAAAATGCGGGTCATCAACCTTTGTTGGGTTGAGGGGGCATTCTTAAGGCCAAAGGGCATACGTTCGAAATGAAAGTGTCCTTTGTCAGTGGAAAATGCAGTTACGGGTTTTGATTCCTCTGTTAGTTCGACCTGCCAGAAGGCTGACTTGAGGTCTATTGTGGAAAAAACAGAGTTCCCGTTGCCAATGCATTGTAGTACATCTTGCATGGCGGGGAGGGGGTGTGGGTCAGATTGAGTTAGGTTGTTTACTTTTCTGAAGTCAACAACAGGGCGTAAGGTTCCGTCTTTCGTAGGGACCAAAAAGAGGGGACTGTTCCATGGGGAGTCTGAATGGGAAATTACGCCTTGGTGTATCATCTCTTGTACACTGTCATTGACTTGGGATTTCCTACTGTGGGGTATGCGGTAAGCGGGGGTGTATGAAGGGGTGGTGTTTGGGGGAATTTGGATGTGATGTTTGATTATATCACATTTGCCTAGTGGTTCGTCTTCTAAGGCGACAGCTGATCTATTCCTTTGTAGGAGAGCTAATAGCTCGTTATGACTTTCTCCGTCAGCTGATGTCGTGATTTGGTCTGGGGGAATAGGGGGAAGGGGTTGTGTTGGTCTTACTTGGTTGATGTGTTGCGGCAGTGGTTCCTGGATAGGGGAATTATGGAGATGGACTGCGCAGATGTTTGTATTCTTCCTGATTTTACGGTGTTGGTCTGACATGTTTGTTAACATAGCTAGTGTATGTTTATTTTCAGATATTGTGTCCCAGGAGGACTCAATGGTTATGTTGTTAATCCTGGACGTGTCTGAGTCGATTATGACGTCCTGATGGTCTATTGCACCGGGTATGTATAGTGGGACTGTTATTGAATGTCTAGGGGGTATGATGACTGTGTTAGACATCAGTGCCTTTGAGGTGACATAAGGGGGTGGTCGGAAGGAATAGCTGTTAGTGGGATTGGGAGTATTGAAGGAAGGTAGACATGAGAGATGTTGTGTGTCTGAGTCGGGTGTCTCAGGAACTGTTGACTCATTATTTACATCTCGGAAGGAGATTTTGTTAGTCTCAAAGTCTATCTTAGTTTTCCAAATCTTCAATGAGTTTAGTCCTATTATACCTTGTTGATCAAGACTCCATTCATCAGCTATGTGGAAAGGTGTGAGACCTACCTTACAATTATTGACTTCAATGTTTAAGTCTATGGTGTCGTGTAGAGAAATTGTGCTCCCTTCTATTAGGAGTCCTTCCATATTGGAAAATTGAATTTGGGGTGGGTCATTTAATGCTTCATACAGAGCTCTTGGGATGATGTTCAGGTTTGTTCCTGTATCAACCATCATGTCAACTTTAAGTTGACCTATACTCACTTCTAGGGTGAGGTATTTGTGTTGTGTATGAGATATTCCTATGGTGGTTTGGTGCGTGAGGCTGGTACACGTTCCCCCAATCGTTGTTGAGTATTGCTGGTCGTGTGGGAGGGAGCTGTTTGTCGAGGGGTGGTGAATGGTTTGTTAGTTCTCTGATTTGGTTGTTGTTGTGTTTTCTGTAGGTAACACTCTTTGTTGGAGTGAGTTGATGTTTGGTGTAGGTTGCAGTATTTGATTGGATGTGTTGGTGTAGGTAGGAGTGGGTGTTTTTTTTTTGCTGTGTCCAACACTGGGCATCTGTGTGGGAAATGGTTCCATGTACTGAACAAGGAATAGGGTGGTGTTGTACCTGCGTGTGTTGTTTTTGCTGTGTCCAACACTGGGCATCGGTGTGGGAAATGGTTCCATGAACTGAGCAAGGGATAGGGTGGTGTTGTACCTGCGGGTATTGTTGTTGCTGTATGCAGTCTTTTGTGTTGTGACTGTTTGATGAATGGTAGGAGCACCACTTAGAAGGTTGTCCTTGATTGGTGGGAGGGGGTTGCTGTGAGTGAAGGCTATTTAGTCTGGGGAGATGGTTGGGGGTATCTAAGGATACATTGCAAGCATTCATGATATCTAAGATATAGGTATAAGCTAGAGGATTTCTAGTGTCTAGTTCCCTTTTGGAGGCTTCCTTTAAACACTTTGGAGGGAGTTGGGAGAGATAGGAAGCTATTTCAAGGAATGTTAGTAAGTGTTTTGTTGGCATTACATTTTGACCAAATTGGTCAGTGTGAGTCCAAGGAGAGTTATTCTCTAGGTCTTCTCTGACCTCTTTCATTCCGTTTGCCACAAAATCCATTATATTAGTAATGGAATGTGGTTGGACTCTAGTGTTATTGAGGAAAGTGATGAGAAATGAAATGTTATTTGGTTGTTTGTTATGAAAAACCTTAAGAAGGTGACGTTTATATTCCTGATATGTGATTCCACATGCAACTAAGCTGTCTAGCATCCTTGCCTTTGAACGGCAAATGTCAGATGGGTTTATTTTCTGACGGCACAAATTTATTTTATCTGTCTCCGAGTATTGGGAGTTCTTGGAGAAGAACAGGTCACATGCTGTCAAGAAATCTGTAATGGATAGTCCACTATCTTGGGAAAAGGTTGGGATTTCTGTGAGGGGGGTTATGGTTTGATAGTTGTTAATTATTGTTGGTTGAGGTTGTGGGTAAGGATAATATTGTGGGTTTGGGGGAAGGTTAGGTGGTGGTTGGTGGTATGGTGTGGAGTGGGTTTGAACAGGTGGGGTATGGGGGGAAGGAAAGGGGAAGGTTTGGTACTGTTGCTGAATGGGAGGGGGGTTATTATGTGTTGGGATATGGGGGTTGGATGGATTATGGTTTATAGGAGGTTTTGTTTGCATATTTGGTTGGATGGGAGGAATGGGTGGTTGTGATTGTGAGGGGTGAAAGGGGTCTACTTGAGGAAGCTGGTTGAAAAAAGGTAAGACATCGTTCTCATAAGGAGGGTCTATTGGGGTATCTGCATTAGGATTAGTTTTGTCAGGATTATTTAACTGGTCATTGCCAATTAAGTCTTCTGTGTGTATTTCCTCTTTGTCACTGGATATGTCATGTTGTTTTTCTTCTCTAGACTTTGAGAAGACTCTATGTAAACTTTGTTTTAGTTTGGATCTGGTGGCAAAGGCCATGTTGTTAAGTCATGTATTAGTTAATAGTTAGGTTTGATTTGTAATCTAAGAGAAAAAAAACTGTTAAAATATGAATAATAGGTATATAGTAACTAAGGATAATATGTTATGCTTAGATATGGGAGGGGGGATATAGTATGTCAACGGTTATACAGTATAATGGGATTACAAAAATTATTAAAATATGTATATACATAAAATAGTAATAAAATGTCATAAAAAAAATTTACAGCAGTAAAATAGGTTACATTGATAAAAATGTATAAGTTCTATGTAAATATTGAATTTCAAACATATAAGAGCTATTTGTTTAAACAAGAATTACTTAACTAGAAGAATGCATATGAATATGATATTATGTAATAGTAGTAACTGTTGAATATATATGTATATTTGTAATTGGCAGATTAAAGAGTATTACTTAATGATAATTTTTGGAGAGAAAAAAACTTCTAAATGACAATATGCTAATATAAGTGCGAGATTACATAATCGTTGTATGGCTAAGGTGTACGTGTGTTGAACACGTGGGTATCTAAGGGCGTATAGGTTACCTTAATACCGTGCTTGAAGCGATTTGTATTATGACGTGCAGCTGGGAGAACTGCTGACGTGGTTCTCGGTGGAACGCGACACTCGGATGAGTGGTGGGGGGTGAGCGGATGAGGTTTGTCCTCAAGCGATGGCTCTTTGATAATCTTATTTAGAGGCTGGTAATTATAGTTGAGTCGGCGGCGATAACGTACTTATATGCACTGGGTGACGGAATGATTAAAATAGGTAGGTGTGCGTCTGGGAGGGAACGGTTGGTGTGGAGTGGGTTTGCCCGGGCCGTCGTGTAGGGTGCGGTAGGTGCGAGGAGGTGTACTCGGAGGTGTTTTCTTCAGAGACAGGCGGTTTTCTTCAGAGGTGTGGGTAGGACGTTCGCTGCCACCATTTCTTATGTGTCCGTACGTGGTCCCGTCCCTATCCAGATGTGTAGGCGAATATATCAAACACTATATGTCACCTTAGTTCTATTTTAATCACTTATTGTCACTACACAGGAATGTTTATATTTAATAATAATGTCTCACATCTTCCTTATCACTACAGTGCACATTGTAAGTTATCGACCGACTCCCCTCCGAGCTCCGTGCATTGCCTTAAGAAGGCCGGAAACTCCTTTTGTGAGGTGCCACGCTCGTATAACTGAAGTGTTTATGCGAGCTAGATTTAGTTCGTCACATCTTATTTTAATTTACATAATTAGTTTATAATTTAGTCTGACAGCCAGACTATAATATATATCCAGGGGAGGTTCGTCAGTATACGTAATAATGTGTTTATTACTGTGTGGTTATTTGTGTGATCGCGTGTGTTCGTGTGTGCATGGTGACTGGTGGCGCGGCAGGAAGTGCTTTGTCGGCAGATTGGTCAGCGAAATGAACAGGATGTCTTTGGCGCCTTATTGTCGGCGGGCTGGTGTGTGTGTGGGAGTGAGTGGAGGTGAGTGGGTTATATGACTGAGTGATATACTCACATGTATATGAGGCGTATACAGCACCAGCTCATACTGCACCAATATTGAAACTTTCAGCCAGTGTGGCTCAAGGTCAGATTGCTGAATTAGCCTTGTGTGAATTTAGAGTGTGCATGTATATGATTTGCAATACTGACAATATGGTGTGCATTGAAAAATACATTAGTTGTGGCTTTTTTATTTACAATTTTCTGTACAAATTCTAGTTAGGGTTGGGAATGGTGACAGTGGATAGCTTGAGATGAAGGTGGGGCTGCACCAGGGTTGTTATATGTCACCATGGATGGGGTGGTTTGGGAAGTAGATGCTATGGGTAGAGGATTAGAGATAGACTGGAGGGATATGGGAGGTGCACCAGTTGTTTGTTGGTGACACTGTGCTTGTGGCAGGGGCAGAGGAGGATCAGGTTGCTGGTGAGAGAGTTTGGGAAGTTATGCAATAAGAGCATCTGCTCACAGTGTAGCAATACTAATTCTTTCAGCTGGTGTGGCTCAAATTCAGATTGATGTATTAGCCTTGTGTGTATTTACCTACCGTAGTTGTATCATATGGGAAGGGAGCTATGCTCGTGGTGACCCATCTTTGTATCTTTCAGCATCAAGTTTTTTCTTAAAATCTTGAATAGTGTTTGCACACACTGTTTCTTTGTCTAATTCGTTCCAGGTATCTATCACTGTGTGGGAAGATTTTTTTTTCAGATCTCTTATTTAATTATCTTTTTTGAGTTTCTTTTCGTGTCCTCTTTTTTTTTCCATTGTCCCATTTCAATAAATCATTCTTATTTAAGATTTCCTTTCATAATTCTATAGATAGTAGGTCTCCTCTTTCCTTTCTTTGTTCCAAAGTTGGTAATTCTAATTTGGACTGTCTTTGTTCATATGTCATTTTGGAAAGGGTGCCAGTTTTGTTGTTGCTCTTTGTATTCTTTCTGATTTTTTTATATTTTTGGTACTGGGTGTCCATAGTGTTGCTGCATTGTTGCAATATTGCTGAGAGAAAAACAGGAACCAAGTTTGCTCTTTATTGAGAGCTCAGCCAACAAACGTAAACAAGCCAAGATTTGACGTCATAGTATAAGTACCTGAACAAAAACAAAAGACGTCTACATAGGATCCAAACATATAAACAACACCAACAGGTGCTATAGAGCATCAAAACATATTTCAGAGTATTAAACATATGAGAATCACACGGTATGTAAGGAACCTACAGCACAAGTACACAATTCTTATACATCAACACAAAGTCTATTGTAAAATAAGAATAATGCAATAATACAATTAATCTCAATTTACCACATCCCTTTCCCCTTATTGAAAATGGAGTATCAATAGGAACATAACTGAAACATTAATCTTCATAATGAAGACATTACAACACCAAAATTAGAGATTCAATCTATCAGGTGGTTTTACAACTCTACTTGACCTTCTCACAGGTTGTGGACTTGGTACATTAACAGGACTATCAAAATTATCAACATTTACAGAAGAATTTCCATCAGCCTTATCAATTACTTCTGAACTAGAAGGACAGTGTCCTTGACCTGAAGAAGACATAGGCACAAAGGGTTTACTGCTACATGAGTTATCTTTAGGTACAGTGTCATCACTGGGAACAGTTGGTGTATATCTAGGTATCAGTTGATCAGAATGTCTTTTCCAAACAATGTTACCAAAATCCTTTAACATAACCTTGTAATTCCTCACACCTAGAACTTCAATTACTTTCCCTTCCAACCATGAATGACCTTTGCCATAATTCTTTACAAAAACACCATCATCAATCTTATATTCAGACTTCTCAAACTTACACTCTTTTTCCAAAACCCTTTCCTTCTTATTTTGTGGCTTAATTTTCTCAATAATACCTCTGAAGTTTCTGTTAAATATTAGCTCAGCTGGAGCTTTACCTGTGGAACAATGGATTGAACGTCTATAATTATATAAAAATCTACAGACTGGTTCATATATCACCTTCCTTAAATTTACTTAATCCTTCCTTGAAAGTTTTTACAGCCCTCTCAGCTAAACCTTTAGATGATGGGTTATAAGGGGCAGGAGTCATATGTATAATTCCATTCTTTTTAAAGAAAGTCTCCATTTCCTCTGATACAAAAGATGAAGCATTATCTGAAACCACAATGTCAGGTAACCCAAAATTATAAAAAGTTTTTCTCAACATAGAAATTGTTACTGTAGATGTTGTAGATTTTGTTACATGAACATCCATAAGTTTTGAATGTGAATCTACAATCACTAAAAAACAATTTTCATTGAACCTGCATAGTCTATATGGAGTCTACACCAAGACTTACCAGTCTCAGGCCAAGATAAGGTAACTTCCTGAGAACCTTGAAATTTTTTAAAATTGAACAGGCTCTAGTGACTTCTGATATATCTTGGTCTAACTTAGGCCACCATATCCAATTTCTGGCTTCAGCCTTCATAGCGCTGATACCATTATGGCCTACATGCAGCTGTGAAAGTACACTACCTCTTAACTCAGCCAGTATAACAGCTCTATTCCTAACTAGCAACACATCTTCATATATACTTAAATCTGCTTTAACTGCTGCATATTCAGAAATAACAGGATCAGATACCCAACCAAATTTAACACACTGAAACACTTTACTCAAAACAGGGTCACTCTTTGTCATAACCTTAACCCTTTCATAGGAAATATTTTGATCTTCCAAATTTTCAACAAGATTCACATACTCAGCAGGTGTATGTGAGTCTAAAACAGAATCTGACACAGGCAAACGGCTCAGGGCATCTGCCACAAAATTTTCTTTGCCAGACTTAAAACATAAATTGTAATCATACTGGGATAATAATAATGCCCAATGCTGTACTCTTGCGTTTGCATTGACAGGAATCTGTTTAGCTTTACCAAATAAACCAAGTAGAGGTTTGTGATCTGTACGGATCACAAACTTACGGCCAAGCAAAAAATACTTAAACTTAGTTACAGCATGCACTAACACTAGAGCTTCTTTGTCCAACTGAGAATAATTTAGATCAGCGGCAGACAGTTTCTTACTTAGCAAAGGAAACTGGTCGTGAACAACCATTTCTTGTATTAACACACATCCTACTCCAACTGGTGAAGCATCTACCTCAACAATAACATCATGCTCACCATCAAAATTGGCAAGTAAATCATATTTGGCTAACTTTTCCTTAACAGTAATAAATGCATTTGCTTCAACAGAAGACCACTTAAATTTTGCATCTTCAGTAAATCATACAGTGGTGCTAATACATTTCAAAATTTTCTCACAAACCTACAATAATAAGTTACTAGACCCAAAAATGATTGAACTTCACCTACAGACCTTGGTATAGGTGCTTCTAAAATAGCAGCAAGTTTCCTTGGTGAAGGTTTTATGCCATCACCTGAAATGACATAGCCTAACTATTCTAAGGAAATGGTATTCAGAACAGTTTTCTTTTTGTTAATAGCAACATTATGTTTCTGAAAAACCTTCAACACTTTATCTAATCTCTTATCATGCTCCTCTTTAGTCTCACCACCAACATATATATAATCCAAGAAGGCAACTACTCCATCTATATCCATCAATAACTGGGATATCAATATTTGGAAGATGGCAGGAGATTATGCAAGTCCAAAGAGTAATCTTTTATATTTAAAAAGACCTTTATGAGTATTAATAACTAACAATTCTTGACTTTCATCATCTACTGGCACCTGTAAATAAGCATCCTTTAAATAATTTTTTGAAAATATCTTGCTTTTACCAACAACAGCAAGGATTTCATCAACCTTAGGCAGAGGGTACTGGTCACATGAAATACTTTTGTTTAATTCCTTGAAATCTACACAAATACGCATTGACTTTTTGTCAGCTTTTAACACTGGTACAATTGGAGCTGCCCAAGTACTAGAATTTACTGGTTCAATGATATTGTTATCAACTAACTCCTCTAAAGCATCTTCTAATTTTCTGTAGTGGTAGGGCACAGGCCTTGCTTTTTTCCAACTAGGCACAGCACTGCTCTTTAGGTGTACCTTTGCTACAACACATGAAATTGGCAATCTAGAATCAGCTGAAAAATTATCTAATTGTACCTTGGAATCCAAAACATTAACTCCTTCCTCTATACCTGTGAGTGCAATACCAATTTTAGGCATTAAATCTCTTCCACATAAGTTTGAGTTATTAGACTCCACTACATACAAACTTTGAAATACATTGTGATTATTATAAAACACATTTGCATAAACCTTACCCAAAACCTGCAAATCATTATTACTATAAGCCTTTAAAATTTTATCACTAGGCTCCAAAGTTAATTTAAATTTCTTAACCCAATGCAAGGTTATGGTAGACACACTGGCTCTACAGTCAATCTCATAAGGCACATTATGACCTTCAATAATAATATCAACTTTATTTCTCACTGGCAAAACACTACCTACAACACTGTACAGGTTCATGTGAAAAATTAACACCAACCATTTCTGGAAGGCTAGGTCTATCCATTAAATTTAACAACTGATTATCATCACTACCAGTATCTCTCTTCCTGAGAAAATTCCTCGAAAACCATATTAGTTTTCTTTTTATCAAACCTCTTGTTTTTGTTCAATTTTCCAAAAGATCCTTTCTGGGCACTGTGAGGCTTACCTTGAGAACCTGTGTATTTACCAGAAAAAGTCTTATCAAAATGGCACACTCTTTTGAGGTGCCCCTTCGGGTTACTGAACATTTTAAATGTGAAAAATGACAGTTCTCACTTTTGTGTGGATACCCACAATGTTTACAACCTTCTTTTTTCTGACTATTGAAAAATTCAGAACTAACCCCCACTTCACTTCAGTAGTCGGCAGCTTTTCCCCCAACAAAAGCTTTTTCAAAATTTAAAATCTTCTCTAAAGTGTCCGTGGAAGACATGGTTTGCAAATCCAAATTCTCAGCCACCAAGTTTGGGAAATACACTTCAGCATCCACAGCCATAAATAATTGGTCTCTCACTCGTGCATCAAATAAAGTACCAAAACTACAACCCTTGGCTAGATTCTTTAAGTCAGCATACAAGTCTCTTAAACTTTCATCAGATTTTTTCTTTCTCTTCTGAAATCTGATTAAACTCCGATGATAGCTAGGTTTAACCTTATAATGTGATTCTAAAAGCTTCACTAAATCACTATAGTTCTTTACATGAGGTAAATCAGGCGAACTCTGAGAGGCTAAGGTACCATAAGTTTCACTTCCTAACGAAACTAATAAAGAACTTTTCTTCTTGGCGTCATCCGTGATTCCATTATGTGCAAAATGAGCCTGCAACATACTTAGCCAAATCTCCCATCTAATTTTCTTGGGGTCAAAACAGTCAATCTTACCTGAGTTATTGGCCATTGTAAGTGAAATGTATAAAATCTTGTTTAATCCTTGTGAAACAAATGACTAGTAACCTACTAAACCAAGGCTATCTGTAAATCGGTAGTGGCATGGGTGCACATGATAGTGGGCATCGGTGAGAAAAAATATATTCATCCTTGTATATCTCGTCTATCAGTGGGAAAGGCAGCTATTTCCGTCTTTCAACATAATAACCGGTCCATCCACAAACAAATCCTCAGATCCTCGTCACCACTGTTGCAATATAGCTGAGGTTGCTGAGAGAAAAACAGGAACCAAGTTTGCTCTTTATTGAGAGCTCAGCCAACAAACGTAAACAAGCCAAGAATTGACGTCATAGTGTAAGTACCTGAAAAACAAAAGACGTCTGCATAGGATCCAAACATATAAACAATACCAACAGATGCTATAGAGCATCAAAACATATTTCAGAGTATTAAACATATGAGAATTGCACGGTGTGGTGTGAGTGTGTATGGCGCGGATGGGGACGGACGGTTGGCACCCCCTCCCCCTCTTTCTGGGGGGGGGGAGAGGGGGTCAAAGGGCACGTGCGCTGGTATCCCCCTTCCCACCCGAATGTGGGGGGGATGGCGCAGTGCCGAACAAGGACCGTGCGTGGGTGGTGGTGAATGCGAGTGTGAGTGGAGTGTACAGTACCCGGAAAGGGGGATATGATAAGCTAGCATTAATGGTTAGGAGGTAGGGAATTAGGCTAGAGAAGTGGAGAGTGTGCCGCAAAGGAATGTAAGGGCCCACCCAGGAGCGACCGAAACCGAAGAACCGACGTCATCGACGCACAAGTAAGTACTTTTGAATCACAAGCTATCTAGGCACTGCAAAAATGACTACGCCCGCAAGTGGAAACGGGCCGTCAATGTCCGCACCTGAGAGTGAAAAAGAACCGTTCAAGGTGAATAGTGTCACCTTAAGGCCGTTTGACGGGACAGGAGATGTCTCCGTGTGGCTAACAAAGGCAGCCTTGGTCGCGCGGCTAACGGGAGTGAAGGATGTGGCGAGTTACATCGCGCTAAATTTAGAGGGCGCGGCTTTATCCGTCTACATGGAGATGGCAACCGAAGATCAAAAGGAAGTGGAAAAGGTGAAGGAGAGGTTACAGGAAGTTTTTGGCGAGAGTCCCTTTGAAGCGTACTGCAAACTACGGCGAATGCGGTGGACGGGAGAACAGGTTGACGTGTTCGCAAATGACATTAGGCGATTGGCAGGCCTGATTAATCTCGAAGGCAACTCCCTGGAGATGGTAGTGAGGATGGCTTTCGTGAATGGGTTTCCGGATTACATATCGACTGGGCTGCAGGCAATGGAAAATGCAGCAAAGGCAGACATGAGCGAACTTATAGCCCGCGCCAGGCTCCTGACTAAGGCTAAGGATGAAGGGCCGATGGTGGCTGTGGCCAACGAACAGACACAAAGGAGAGTGCCCTCGGCGGGAGAAGGCGCGCGGGCGAGGATAGTGGCCACGGACCGAGAAGGGAGAACGGGTGAGCTCGGGGGTGACTACAACAGATGGCGCGGGCTGTCGAGGGTCCGTTGTTACGAGTGCCGGAGACTGGGTCACCTGGCAAGGGACTGTAAGGAGGTAGAGCTTATCTGTTACTCGTGCAATCAGCCAGGGCACATGGCCCGAAATTGCAGTCAGGGAAACGGGACATCGGCGGCCACTATGCGATGTACGACACCGTTCAGTCGTATGCCGATCGTGGATATTTGGGTGAGAGGGAGACGCGCGAGGGCGCTGATAGACTCTGGATATTCAACCACGATCGTGAGGACCGATATAGTTCAAGAGTTCAGACGGGGAGATGTGGCCCTGACGACAGTCGACGGGAGAGAGACGATATGCGATGGCGACCAGGAAATTGAAATGATAGTGGAGGGTATCCCGATACGACTAAGAGTGCTCGTCATTAGAACGATTCTGGAGGGAATTGACGTGGTGCTGGGAAT
This sequence comes from Oratosquilla oratoria, assembly GCF_046742065.1. NCBI lineage: Eukaryota > Metazoa > Arthropoda > Malacostraca > Stomatopoda > Squillidae > Oratosquilla > Oratosquilla oratoria. The sequence goes on along the minus strand of NW_027467753.1, from coordinate 328,458 downwards.
GGACGGAATTACCCAGCTTGGAGAAGTCACGTTCATCGGTGGGCTCGTACGGATTGGAATGAGGCAGGACTCGGAAGAGAGGATGAAGAACCGACCGAGGCCGGGTGAGGACGTAGGAATGGCAATGGGAGCCGCGGAGGGCGGTGCTGGCCCGAAGCTCGACCCTGGGGAGAGGGCGACGCCGTGCACGATTGAGGACGAGGACTTCCGGGCGGAATTTGACGGCCGGAAGTGGGAAGTAGAGTGGTATCCGAAGGAAAGCTCGCCCGTCTTGAAGAACAAAGTCGACTGCTACACACGGACCCTCAGAGAGGGGGTGAGGGAGGACTTTGACCTCGAAGTGGAGCGATGGATCGAGGAAGGAATCTTGAGTCCCTGGGAGGAACCGGTGGAGGGCGGAATCCTGCCCTTGATGGCAGTGGTGCAGCCAACCAAGAGAAAGGTACGACCGGTGCTGGACTTCCGAGAGCTGAACCAGTTCGTGAAGTGTCATACTGGCGACGATTTTGTAGATGTATGTAGTGAGACCCTACGCAGGTGGCGCCGAAGGAGGGGGGCGTCCGCCGTTGTAGACTTGCGGGCGGCTTACTTGCAAATTCACGTGACTAAGAAGCTATGGAAGTACCAGCTAGTAAAATACAAAGGGAGAATTTACTGCTTGACCAGACTAGGTTTTGGGCTCAGCTCGGCCCCGAGGATCATGACGAGAATCCTGAAGACGGTACTGGAGAAGACTGAAGCGATGAAGAAGGGCACTGACTCGTACCTAGACGACATACTGGTGGACGATGGCATAGTATCGACGTCGAACGTGGTGGAACATCTGGCTCGATACGGATTGACAGCTAAGGAACCGGAGCCGTTGGAGGGAGGAGCGGTGTTGGGACTGCGACTGGAAAGGAACGCGGCAGGAACGCTGATGTTCAAGCGAGGGAACGAGATCCCAAAGGTGACGGACGAAATGTGTAAACGAGAACTTTTTTCCCTTTGCGGCAAATTAGTGGGCCACTACCCGATCGCCGGATGGCTTCGTACGGCATGTAGCTACATTAAGAGGAGGGCGGGATCGAAAGATTGGGGAGAGAAGGTTGATGAGGACACGCTAACCATGATACGCGACGTTGTCCAGAGGACGATGCACGATGATCCTGTGAGAGGACAGTGGAACGCGCCCCAGCAGAGCCATGGCGTAGTATGGTGCGACGCGAGTAGTATCGCAACCGGCGCCGTCTTGGAGATAGGGAACGTGATAGTCGAAGATGGAGCGTGGCAGCGGAAGAAGAACGACTACCACCATATTAACGTGTCAGAGTTGGACGCGGTCATAACACAACTTTGTAGTGGTTTACCACTAAAAGTATATTTTTCGGGGGATGAATCTGGACACTTGTGCTTATACATCGGGGGTAGCCATCATGTCCCGTGTTGGCTGCCCTTAAGGTCCGAAGTATCTGAAGATCATCAATGAAAGAAACTTTCATCGGCCAGTGTTTAACAGATTCCAAGAAGATTCCAAGAAGAAAACAAAGAACACGGCAACTGCCGATAGACTAAGTAACTGCGCATGCGCATCGCGAGTCGTGGGCAGGGAAGGCCATGATACCTCATTAACCATAGCAAGCAAACTCAACAAGGCAGAAGGCCTGGGAGGAGGGGGGGTGAATATGTAAGTGTCCAGATTCATCCCCCGAAAAATATACTTTTAGTGGTAAACCACTACAAAGTTGTGTTTTCGGTGGAAAGAATCTGGACACTTGTGCTTGCATCTGAAGCGGCTGGCTGGGAGGAGCCTGAATGCTGTGGGGAGTAATGCCGATCCTGCCCCAGTAAAGTAACCTAGGAAGAGATGCATAAAACCGATATATAAAACATAAGTTTATTATGTTTAAATGATCGTGTAAAAAGGGGGTTATAGAACAGAGGCACTGGTAACCTTTCCCAAGAGGGAGAGAGGTTTCCGGTACGCTGTACCCACTTCCTATGGTATGCGAGCTAATTCCTGTCTCTTCACTTGCCCCCCCCCCCCTCCCTTTTAGGAGAGAGAGGTGGATTGCTGACCTAGACTCTGAGAGGTCGGAGGGGAGGTGCAGGCAGTCTGAGGGGGGTGAGGCGAGAGAGGCGCGTCTGGGAGTAGCCTGGTACCCATGGCTACGCAGGGAGACGGGCGTACCGTGTGTATCAGGTACCTGGTGCGGAACGAGGTAGTGGAAGCCCATCCACCCAGATTCTGTACCTTATCCACCGAATGGGTACGGAGGAACGCGAGAGAGGCTGCGAGACCCCTAATCGCGTGTGCTCTTGGTGCCTTACCCGGGTCTGCTAGGTTGATAACCTTGCAAAGCAGGGCGGCTATCGCTCTAGCCTTGAGTGGTTTGAGCGACGTGGAATTGTAGAAAAGGTGCTCCGGGCTAACCCGTGGTGTGTCACGTAGGTAGTCTCTGTAGCCTGCCACGGGGCACAGAGGGAGAGGTCTGCCACCCTCTAAGAGAGCGGGAATGGTGATGGGAGCGATTAGGCTCTCTGATGTCTCATTCTTAGCGAGGAAGGCCGGAGAGGGTGACAGTGTAAGAGAGGAACCGTCCTTAGCCAGTTGAGAGAACTGAGGGTGTCTGGTGAGTGATGCTAGCTGAGAGGACCTGAATCCTGTAGCTAGGGCGATGAGAAAGAGTGCTCTCATGAGGTAGCCCGCACTGTTCAAAGGAACAAGACGGGTCTTTAAAAACTGTAGCACTTTGTGGAGCGACCATTTTGGGGTGACCCTACGAGAAGGTGGGCGCTTAGCTCTCAGACCCCTGAGGAGCAGTTTTAGTGCCCTGGTGTGCACCCTGATACCCAAGCTGAACTTCAGCGGGTCTGCAAGGGCCGAGTGGTGGAAAGCTACCGTGGAAGGCGCTCGGTTGGTGCTGTTGCCCAGCCAGGCGAGGAAAGCCAAGACGCCTGTGAAACCAGCTTCACTTTCTCCCTGGTGAGGAAAGACTGAAACCTCCGCCAGCATGACTCATATTGAATGATGGAGGAGGGTCTGTGAGCGGCTATCATGGTGTCAACTACGCTAGGTGGAAAGAGCGAGGAGAGTCCGGCTTTGAGAAACACCAAGCGTGAAGATTTAAGGATTAGCGCAGCTGATCCGCTACGTGCTGCGCGAGGCACGTTGAGCCTAGTAGGAGCGGATTTGGGCACCAGTTGTGGAGAGTTACGTACCACGGCTGAGCCTTCCACAGTGGAGACACCAGCAGCATCTTGCCTCGGTAGCCCCTGAGCTTGCTGATGGTGTGTACCAGCATCTTCGTCGCCGGGGGAGGGAAGAGGTATATGTAGTCCCACCTGTTCCAGTCCACTGTCAGCGCGTCCGGGCCTCCTGCCTGGGTCCGTACCGCTAGTGACAGGAACTGTGGTAGTTGAGAGTTGGTGGGTGACGCGAAGTTGTCTAGGCACAGTCTGACTGCTTTGTCTGGTAGGCTGGGTTCGTCCTGAAGGAAACGGAGGACCACCCAAAGTTCCCTGGTATTTAAGTGTGCCTCTCTCAGTCCTGATGGCCAGGGGCCGCAACTCTGGTGGCCCCGATCGGACTGGTACCCCTAGCCCACGTGATGCGTCCGAGGTGATAGTGAGGGAGTAGAGGGGTGGTAGCCAGGGTACAGCGGAACGCCACGAGGCGTGGCTTAACCAGCCACGCAGTAGCGTGTGCAGGACGGGAGGGACAAGCTTCTGTTTGTCCCTGTGCGTGGTGGGTATGGCCGCGTTGACTTCCAGCGTGAGGCGGCGGTGCATGAGGCGACCCAGGGGGAACGTGGGAGCGGCGAAGTTGAGAATCCCGAGCAGCGTCTCCCACTGCCGTCTGGAGAGTGTGTGGGAGAAAGCGGCTCGGCGAAGGCTTTTGATAGTCTTCCTGATGTTGTTTTGCGACAAAGACAGCGTCGCTATAGTCGTATCCCCTTGGATACCGAGCCACTCCAGCTGTTGTGAGGTGTACTAAGGAGGACTTGGGCAGGTTTAAGAGGAAGCCCATCTCCCCTAATACTCTTATAGCTACCGATACGCTCGTTAGTGTCCTCTCTCGAGAGGGAGAGTATACTAGCCCGTCGTCTAGGTATACGAGGGTCGTCGCCCCTTGGTCCGCGAGGACCGAGGTGACGATCTTCGAGAGCTTTTTCTACCACACCCTTCTCCACCATGGGTCTGACGTGGTGGAAGACGTCTGCTGAGACCTCGGTATCTGGGGGCGTACGACGTAGAGGAGGCAGCTGTTCTCAGGGCCAGGTTAGGTCGTGTTTGATGGTGTGGGCTGCCCTCCCATGGGAGGGCCATGCGTGGTCCCATCCCCGTAGGCAGCCCCTCACTGCCTCACTTCTCCCTTGGTTCCGCCTTGGTGTGCTGGGCGGTCTGGGGAGCTGTGTCGGTGGAGCGCTTGATATTGGTGGAGGAGGGCTGCTTACGGTGCCGTCTCTGTTGGCCCGGCGCGCCCCCTTTACCATGTCTCGACTGGTTCGCTCCACGCTGATTGCTGCGTTGAGGAAAGGAGCGAGTGCCGGGGCGGTTGCCCTTGTGCCCCTGTTGGCTGCAAGTACTCGATCCGTAGCTTCCCGGTCGAACAGGTCGAGCGAGAGTGGTTTGGCCCTGATGACACTGTCTAGCCGCCGCGGGTACCGACTTCACTGCGGAGCGGCGGGAGTCGGCCCTGGCCTCGGCGAAGGCACGGACTGCGTGGGGTAGGGCTGTTGCTACTAGCGACGCCGTCTGCTAGCCCACTTCACTCAGGAGGTTCAAGGTGTCCCTGAGTTGACCGTCGGAGGCGGTGTGCACTTTGCTAGCCAGGGAGCGTAGAGCTTGTGTCAGGGTGGAGGTCAGTGAAAACACCGAGAGAGAGTGGGCCAGTTCTGTCTTGGCCGATTTCTCCTTAGTGGCCAGTTTACTCTCTGGCTCACTGAGTCTGGACGGGAGCGAGAGAGCATCGGAGGTAGTTTGCATACCTCGCCAAAGTATTCTGGGTAGAGCAGGGTCTACACAAGATGGGCACAGATGGTAGTGCTGGATGTTTAGATGGAGCGGACTTAGTAGAGAGAGAGGCCGTCTTAACCAGTGCAGACGCGTCCATATTTCTCCCCTTTGCCTCAGCGGGGAAGAAGGACGAGACGGGCATGCGAAGCATCGGTATCTCATGCTCTCTATACACGGGTGACACGTCGGCGGGGAACAGTAGAGGATTCATGAGCATAGCTCTGACAGCATCAAAGCACGTCTTTTCAATAAACTTTGGTTGCTGTGGTGTCTGCTCCGCCTGTGGCCAGGGTTTCAGTTTGTAGGATATACGCTGGTCACCTTTGTCGTCCGTAGAGATACTGATGAGGACGTCAGTCCGAATCACAAAACCAGCTTTCCTCCTTCGTGTTTCGTCGACCACGTAGACGGTAGAGGGGCCAGTTGTAAGGCACGAAGTTAGTTATAGGCTCATCATCTTCCTCCCAGTCCGCGTCGTCATTCGAATGTGACAAGGCGAAGCTCGGTGAGGGAGGTGGAGAGGAGCGGGCCGGACCGGTAGCGAGGGCTTGTGCCGGTCCCGGGGCAGGCGGAGTAGTATGATACCACGGCTGAGAGGGTAGCGACTGGCGGATCAGGTTCAGTATCTCTTCCCTTAAGCCCGGCACCTCTGAGAGGAGAGAAAATTTAGGCCTCTTGGTGGCCCTAGGAGAGCGGGATCCGGAGAGTGACCACCTCCTGTGCCCTTTAGACCGTCTATGTCTATGGTGCCTGTCCACTCTCGATGAGGAGGGAGCAGACGAGGAGGAAGAAGGGGAGCGAGGTTTCCCGTTGCTCCTACTCTTATTCTTAGAACTGTGTTTCTTACGCGGCGAGGCCGGTGGGGGAAGAGACACTAGGAATGGGGAGAGCGACACTGAACTCGAGGAGAAACGGTCTCGGGTAGGCGAGGGAGTGCGCGCGTGAGGAGACGAGCGTGAACGAGGTGTGTCACAGTCCCGGGTAGGCGAGGGGGAGCGTCGCCCAGGCGAGGGGCGTAGCTCCTCATTTCACTGGTGTGGAGAGCGAGAGCGGCGGGTAGGCCGAGAGCTAGGACGGGAGTGGGAGTGGAGGCCCGAGGTGGAGCTTCTCCTAGAAATGGAGCGGATACGAGAGCGTGACCGTCTCCTAGGGGTAGAGTGTTGCCTTGCTTGAGATGAGGCGGCACGCTCAGGAGAGGCAGAGGTGCCTCCAGACACCGTACGGGCCCTGACGAGACCCAGCTCCAGGGCCAGGGCTTGAACAGCAACCTCTACCCGCGGGCTGCCCTGCTTTTGTGCTGCCTTCTTCAGGTGCTGCCACACCGCCCGTAGGGACACTAGAGGAGGCGGAGCCGGTCTAGTGTCTTTAGGGTAGAGCCTCAACTGTTGCACCCAACACTCACACTGGGGGCAGGCGGTTGGGTCGTAGCGGAAGTCTACGAAACAGGGCGAGTGCGTGGAGCAGGCGAGGTGGCCGTCTCTAGCCACCTTAGCGGTGCAGCCATCCTGAGAACAGATCAGGTCAGCACCTTCTGCCTGAAAAGATAAAATGCACGGAGTTAGAAGTAGTCCACCAATGAAGGAGTGACTAACAATTCTAAAACGTGACTCGAGAGGTACGGGTTGCCCAAAACTCCGTACATCGACAAAAAACACCCAGAGGGTGGTACCAACACCAGTATAGCTCAGTGGGCGACTGGTGTTGGTGAGAGCCGTGCCCCGGAACGGGGTACTCCCCCACGCTCGGACTCTGGATCGACCCGACCCTCGCGGGACGGGATGCGACGGCAGTAGCCCGGCACGGGGGAGTGTGTGTGACGTGTCGGGCCAATGTTGTCCACCCTTGCCAAGAGGGGACAGCGGACAGGGTCCGCGTGGGTTCAGGGTGATGCTAAGATCACGAACCAAGTAGCGTAGCAAGAGCTACTATGGGGTGCGTGGAAGCACGCATCCACGAGTTCGGAGTACCCAGGGAACAACCGAACACGTACTCTCGAGAACGGGCGTAACTGGCTAGGAAACGTCGCGGTACCAACACCAGGAAAGCTCAGTAGGCGACTGGTGTTGGTGAGAGCCGTGCCCCGGAACGGGGTGCGTGGAAGCACGCATCCACGAGTTCGGAGTACCCAGGGAACAACCGAACATGTACTCTCGAGACCAGGCGTAACTGGCTAGGAAACGTCGTGGTACCAACACCAGGATAGCTCAGTGGGCGACTGGTGTTGGTGAGCGCCGTGCCCCGGAACGGGGTAGTCACCCACGCTAGGAGGGTGGCGCGACCCGTCCCTCGCGGGACGGGATGCGACGGCAGTAGCCCGGCACGGGGGAGAGTGTGTGACGTGTCGGGCCAATGTTGTCCACCCTTGCCAAGAGGGGACAGCGGACAGGGTCCGCGTGGGTTCAGGGTGATGCTAAGATCACGAACCAAGTAGCGTAGCAAGAGCTACTATGGGGTGCGTGGAAGCACGCATCCACGAGTTCGGAGTACCCAGGGAACAACCGAACTCGTACTCTCGAGACCGGGCGTAACTGGCTAGGAAACGACGGTAAAAACGAGAGGAGTCTACTCTGAAACAAACGTCCAGAGGTCCCCCAAACCTCAAAGGAAAACGGAGTACCCAGGGAACAACCGATTCCGAGGAGGGGGGGGGGAAGAGACTGCTAACCCTAGTGTGGTGAGCACACACCCTCATCACACCAAGGAGGTCCCACGCACGGGCCTCAGGACGGCATGGGACAACAAAAACCACCCATTGTTAGAAAATGTGGTACGTCGAGACGACGGAACGCAAAATCTAACAACAGGATCGATAAAAAGAAAACGGAGGTTAATCTAGCGAGAGGAAAAAGAACGTAGGGAGTACACAAGTGGAACAACCCCGAAAGTTCTAAGTCCCCGCGCACAAAAAACCACAGCCGCCACATTTCTCTAACTCACACGGGAAAGATAGAGAATGGAAACGGCCAAAAACTTTTTCGGAACTTACCATGAAGAGGAGTGGGGTCGGACGAGAAGGAAGAGTGCTGCCTTCTAGAGGAGATGTCGACGACACGGTCCGAAAAAGCTTAATGAGGTATCATGGCCTTCCCTGCCCACGACTCGCGATGCGCATGCGCAGTTACTTAGTCTATCGGCAGTTGCCGTGTTCTTTGTTTTCTTCTTGGAATCTTCTTGGAATCTGTTAAACACTGGCCGATGAAAGTTTCTTTCATTGATGATCTTCAGATACTTCGGACCTTAAGGGCAGCCAACACGGGACATGATGGCTACCCCCGATGTATAAGCACAAGTGTCCAGATTCTTTCCACCGAAAAAAGGAACAAATTTGGCGCTGAAATGGGGGCTGCGTGAGATCGAGATCAGGACGGACTCAGCCACGGTAGCGGGGTGGATGAACTCGGTGCTGACGGCTGAAAAGAGAGTACGCACGAAAGGAGCTGCAGAGATCCTGGTGAAGCGCCGCCTCGGGATCCTGAGAGAGTTAATCGACGAGTTCGGCATGAAGATAAGGGTGAGGAAGGTATCCTCGGAGGCGAACAAAGCGGACGCGCTTACCAGAGTAAAGCAGAGCTGGCTGAAAGCGAAGGAAGAACAGGAAGAGAAGCTCGAGATGTGCGCCGCTGGGTCCTTTCGTGCGAAAGAGTTGCACGAAACGCATCATCTAGGGGTCGATAGGTCATTGTTCCTGGCAAGGAAGGTTAACCCGAACATATCAAGGGAAGAGGTGCGGCATGCGGTGAGGGCGTGTGCCCGCTGTCAGTCCATAAACCCAGCCCCCAGACCGCATTCAGCGGGGGAGCTCTGCGTGGAAGAGAACTGGGGGCGGCTGGCAATTGACGTAACCCACTATCAAGGCACCAGATACTTATCGATGGTCGACTGCGGCCCAGGGCGGTTCGGCATTTGGCGAGAACTGAAGGCGGACTGGAGAAGAGATTGCGCGGGTGATGAACGAGGTATTTTTGGAGCGGGGCCCAGTGGATGAAGTCCTGATGGACAACGGCACGGCGTTTCGGTCGGAGGCACTGAAAGGTACATTGGACAAGTGGAACACAAGACGCTTCTTCCGGGCAGCGTACCGGCCGAGCGGAAATGGGATAGTAGAACGACACCATCGTACAATTAAGGCCATAGCTGAGAGGGCGCGAATACCGCCGACGGAGGCAGTTTTCTGGTATAATATCTCCCCCAGGTCAGGCCAAGACGACCGCTCGGTTCCGCAAAAGGCTGTGTTCAAATATGATTGGCGGCATCCGCTGCAGGGACCGAAACTGCCGGCCAACGCCGAAGAAGGCCCCGCCTCAGTGCAGGTGGGGGAGGAGGTATGGGTGAGACCAAGGGACAGGAAGTGCACGTCACAGTGGACGAGAGGGACAGTGACGGAGGTGAACTCCCGGAACAATGTTTCTGTTGAGGGAGTGCCGCGACATATCTTGGATATACGGCGGGTAGTGAGTGAAGGAGAAGATGAGGAGGAAGGCCACGGGGCGACAACAGAAGAGGATGGGGTGTCTCAGAGACCCCAGCGCGAAAGACGCCCGCCAAGGTGGCTACAGGACTACGATGTAGAGGAAGGAGAAGACGAGGAGTAGGTTGATCTCTAGATCAAGGGGGGGTGTGGTGTGAGCGTGAGTGTGTATGGCGCGGATGGGGACGGACGGTTGGCACCCCCTCCCCCTCTTTCTGGGGGGGGGAGAGGGGGTCAAAGGGCACGAGCGCTGGTATCCCCCTTCCCACCCGAATGTGGGGGGGTGGCCTCACGTTGGCTTGGGTGGCACAGTGCCGAACAAGGACCGTGCGTGGGTGGTGGTGAATGCGAGTGTGAGTGGAGTGTACAGTACCCGGAAAGGGGGATATGATAAGCTAGCATTAATGGTTAGGAGGTAGGGAATTAGGCTAGAGAAGTGGAGAGTGTGCCGCAAAGGAATGTAAGGGCCCACCCAGGAGCGACCGAAACCGAAGAACCGACGTCATCGACGCACAAGTACTTTTGAATCACACACGGTATGTAAGGAACCTACAGCACAAGTATACAATTCTTATACATCAACACAAAGTCTATTGTAAAATAAGAATAATGCAATAATACAATTACTCTCAATTTACCACATGAGTACTCGAGTTTTGGTCTTATTAATGCAGTTAATTTTTTTTTTTTTTTATAATTTCCTCGTCCAGATAGACAAATGCCACTTTTATTGACCGCAACAAATTGTAGGTTTCTCAGATTATTTTATCAATATGCTTGTCTGGTGTCATGTCTTTGTTGATCATCACTCCAAGGTCTTTTTCCGAGTTTAGTTTTTTTACCTCTTCACCAATTTTATAATCTCTCGATATTCTGTTTTTACTTTTTCCAAGTTCCATTATACTACATTTCTTGATATTGAATTTCACTTCCCACTTTTGAGTCCATTTCCAGATCTTGTCCAAGTTTTGTAGTAAGGAGTTGTAATCCTCCTCCGTTCTTACTTTCTTTAGTATTTTTGGATCGTCTGCAAAGAAATTCATATAACACTACTTCATCCATGTCATTTATGTATATGGCAAACATGATTGGGGCTAGTACTGATCCCTGCGGGACTCCACTTGTCATTTCTTCCCAATTTGAGAATTTATCTGTATTACTCTCATTTTCCTCCCAGTCAGGAAGTCTTTCATCCATTCCAATAATTTTCCTCTGATGCCACCTATTGACTCTATTTTCCTTATCAGTTTCTTGTGTGGTACCTTATCAAATGCCTTTTGTAGGTCTAGAAAGGCACAGTCTGCCCATCTATCTCTCATATTATATCTATTAATCTTGAGTAGAGGTAGATCAAGTTTGTTGTACATGATCTTCCTTGTCTGCATCCAAATTTATTTGGATTCAGTATAGTTTTTTTCTCCCAAATGTTTAACCCATCTATTCTTGATGATCTTTTCACAAATTTTTGCTACTGTACTTGTTAGGGAGACTGGTCTGTAATTTGATGGATCTTTTTTGTTTCCCCCCTTATAAATCGGTACAATGTTTGCATTCTTCCAGTCCTGTGGCACCTTTCCTTCTTGAAGAGAGAATTTAATCATATTGTATATTTTATCAGTTAATTACTCCACGCATTGTTTCAGTATCCAATTTGCAATTCCATCTAGACCATGTGATTTTCTGACATCGAGGGTTTTGATTTGGTTGCCGATTTCCTTCTGTGTTACAATTATTTCTTTCATTGTGGGGGATATATCTCTATTTCCTCACAGTTAGGTGAGTTTTCTATTGTGAATACCGATTTGTAGTGGCAGTTCATAATTTCAGCCATTTCCAGTTCTTCTGTATATTCCTATTTACCCTGGCACAGCTTTTCTATTTCTTGTTTATTCTTCAGTTTGCCATTTACACACCTGTAAAATAGTTTGGGTTCTTCCTTGCATTTTTCTATTATTTTTTCTTTCCTAGTTTCTCTTTCCATCTCCGCATATTTTTACATAATCATTTCTTAGTTTGATGTACATTAGCCATTTGTTTTTCTTCTAAGCTTTATCTCTTTTATCCTTAGCCTCACTACATTTTTTGTTGTACCAGCTTTTTATGTATGTTCTTTCCTTTTTTTTTGTGGTACGTATTTATTCACTCCCTCATTATAAATTTCTTTTAGTATATTCTGTTTATCTTCCATCACTGTTTCTTCATTTAGGATTTTTTCCCAGTTCACGTTGCGAATGAGAATTTTTTTAGTTTCTCAAAATTTTTGTTGTATATTAGTCTTCCTATTGTTTTTCATTTCTGCTTTGATCCATTTGCTCTTTCAACTCAAATTCTATTAGTACGTGGTCACTCTTTCCTATCAGAGTTTTGTAATTGATTTTGTTGACAATTTCAGGCTCTGTCGTTAGTATTAAATCTAGCCTTGATGGTTCTTCACTACCTATGTATCTGGTATTTTCCCATATCCACTGAGTCATTGTGTATTTGATGGTCATGTCGAGCAGGACATTGCCCCAGTGTTCCTCTCCACTGTCATTTCTTCCCAACATATTTCTTTTGAATTAAAGTCACCCATAATTACTATATTTCCTCTGTCCTTCAGTATATTAGATAATTCGTATTTTGTATCTTCTAATATTTTGGAATGGTAATTTTCTGTCCAGGACTGTTTTTGGGGGCACATACACTACTACAAATTTTCTACTCTTCATATATTTGCTTTCAACTTGTATTGTAATTTATTCTATATTTTTTTCTACTTCAGTTATTTTTGTTACATTTAAATCTTTGTTAGTCAAAATTTTAATGCTCCGCCACACTGTTTATCCTTTGTATTCTTCGTCCAACATTTGTATAAACTTGTCCCACAGTGTTGAGTGGCAGAGTTTACTTTAATTTAATTTCCACTATTCTCATTATTCTGGTTTTTCTAAGGCCAGATAATCATCTAATTCATTCATTCCTGAAATTATTCCATCTATATTAGTATAAGCTATTTTTAATTTCCTTTCTCCTCGTCTTTTTCTGTCTGCTTTGTTTCCTTTTTCCTTATGTACCATTTTCTCAGCCTCAGGTCCACCACTCTCCAAAAAAAAAATTTTCTTTTCAGTTTCAGTTTTCTTTCATTCACTTCGTTTCTAAGTTTTTCCTTTTTCTTCACTCATTTCTTTTTCATCCATATATTTTTGTATTATTCACTATTTGCTAATTTCATTGTTCTGGATAGAACTTCCTCAGGAATTGTTTGGGATCTAAGCTTTACTTTCAGTGGCCTGTACTGTTTTTCTTTAGAGTATCTGCCTATCCTATAGGTCTCCTCAATTTCCCTATCTAAACCCTGTCCTTCCACTTGTAATTCTTTCAGTATTTCCTTAGCGATCTCTTTCTCCTTTTCCCTGATATCTAATGCCGCGTCCACACGGTCGAGCTGTGCCTGGCAGACTTTGCCCTTACCGGGCAAAGTCCGCAGACTCTGCCTGCAAAGTGTCCACACGGCTGACGATGGTGGTTGGAGGTTAGTTGGCCGCAAGCAGAGGTTGGGAGGGAGTGATTCAGTGTGGTACGATAACCATGGTTCCCGCCATACTTGGAAAGAAGGTAGCACTTTACAGCATTATAATTGCTGCCTGCATTATAAAGAAAAACAAGAAATCACGGAGACATGCCTGATGCCGGGAGTGGTTACAAAGATGTGATTTAATGGGAAGCTCAGTGACAATTCTACGTGAATTGCAGGATGAAAATGAACAATTGTTTTGCAGTTACATGAGAATGAACATAAGCAGCTTTTCTTTTCTCCTTTTGAAAGTGGAGCCATATATACAAAGGCAAGAGACAAATATGAGGAAAAGCATAGCACCAATAGCACGTCTTGTCGAGACCAGTACACACTAGTACTAGGTACAGACAGTCTAGGGAACGACAACAACAACAACAAGTACTAGGTGCGGACATGGTAGTAAGGTAACTTCGGTCTGTACCGAGTGGGTTTGCTAACTTTGCTCGCACCTCACCTCATGCGTTTGGCAGCGATGTCAGCCTTCCATCCACTGCCCGCAAATGGCGCCGGGAACGGACAGTTTGATGGTTTGCCCGATGAAATTGCCCGTTGTCGAGCAAAGCCCTTGTGCCCGGCGGACAGTGCTCGACCGTGTGGACGTGGCTTTAGAACATCATGCTTCTCTTTAACGCCATAGATTGCAATGCATCTTTTTTTATCCACTGTGTCCCTAAGTTACCTTTCTCTTTAATCACTTGGATCACAGTTTCTTTGGCATTCTCCTTAACCTGTTGCTCCACTATTTCTTTAAAGGATAATTTTTGCCATTCCTGTTCAACTTTCCACCGTTTCTTTATTTCCTGTAAGTCATTTTCTTTGATTTTTTCTTCCACCTTTTCAGTCACTGCCTGCATTTGATCTGTTATCTCCTTTTTTAATGCCTCGTTCCTATTTAGATCTTGCTTCGACCATGGTCTCCGAGTGTGTGTAGGAGTGTGTTTGTATGATTTTTTAACTGACAATATGGTGTGCATTGAAAAAACAATAGTTGTGGCTTCTTTATTTACAATTTTCTGTACAAATTCTAGTTATACATATTACATAAACTTTCCACAAAAGTTTGAGTTGTCACTGGTTCAATGACCCCAAGACAGCCATTAACTGGAAAAAGCAATGAATTAAATGGGAATTTTCTTAAATTATGCCTTGGAAAGATTTTTGAGGTCAGCGATGCACTGCTTGAGGGCAGCAGACTCCTGTGCTGGGGTGATGGAGGAACGTACACCATCAATGATCCAATTTACCATATGCTTGTGTTCAACACGATTCTTCACATTAGCAGTCTCCAGTTGGTAATCAAGTCGCTGTTTCACCTGAAAAAAGTTTACATATTTAAATCACTCAAGAACCACAAACAAAATATATGCTAATTGTAAAGTATGAATATTTGGTTGTTATTAAAGTGGAGCAAAAATTCTGGAGACAAGCACATATAGTGCGAGAGGGGATGGGAGGAAGGATTTTTTTGGACTAGTTTACCAGTGCTTCTATCCTTGTGGGCAATCTTATACCACTATTGTGCATTATATTTCACATGTTAATTCCTTTAGTCAAGGCTATTTATGGTTTGGTTAATGGTCCTGTTTTCTGTAGAAAGTGGAGAAAACCAAGGTATTGGTGTTTTGTCATCTAGAATTTCTTGTCACCACTGGGATTAAATGACAAAATAGGTTGTTGAGAAGTGTTGTGTTACTTGGGTTTTCTAGCAATGTGTGCAATATTGTGAGGGAAGCCTTATGTATGCAAATGAGAGGGTAATCTCCTGTCATACAGTGGCCACGGGTGAAGGAAGACTGCCCTCTTAGGCATACTTGTGCAGTTTCAAAACATCATTATGTTGATCTGAAGACTGCCATGGATGTATTTGAAGTTTATTAAAAGATTTACCAAGTGTTGCTCCCAGAAGTCTTACTCCATGTTTAGCATTGCTGATAAAAGAACTGGGTCATACTCTGTTATTAGTGGAGTGAAGGCATCAAAAGGGGCGGATTATGCCTTTTTATTCCCCTGCAGCTTCTTGGCAGGGACATCAGATGGTACCCAGTAGGATACAAATACAGACTTAATGTGGGTAAGAATCTGGATGATCCATAGGATGCAGGGAGGTAATTGTAAACAATATACAAGGCAATAAGGATGGTAAAGAATTCAGTATTGAAGACTGAAGTGATGGGGAGAGCAGCCCAAGTCATCAACATGCATGTTGATATATGTTGAAAAGGTAGATGGGCGAGAGATTCTCATAGGGCTTCAATTACAATTTGATAATTTGTTAGTGGCTAAAGTGAGGTACAGGTAAAATGGAGGTAGGAGCCATGGGGCTCTGTTAGGCTTTGTTGCGAGAAGGATTTAGTTGGCAATATGTACATGGGGTATTGGCTGCATATTAATGTGGCAAAGTAGCATGCAGTTGATACTTTAGAGTCTATATGGGGTGCCCCTACAGACAAGAACCACACATCATTTTGTCTGAGATAGAGGAAGACTGTTCATAGAGAAATGATGACACTTATTATATACTGTGACTGTCCCTCCGTTATGCTGTCTCCCAACCCCTTGTTACTGTCCTGTACCATTTCTCTGAACATTCATTTCCTTTTTTTGCCTACCTGTGGTAGGGGAAAGAATGCTACCACCAAGTCTTCCCACTTGAGTCGTACAAGGCAACAAAAAACGGGATGAGGGATAGAATTAGGAATCCTGCTACCTGTAGCCCCACAGGGGACATCCCTAAAAGTAAAGACATAAGAGGGTCTAGGAGTTTTCCAACCAGTACCCTAAGGTTTGGGTCTTTTAATGTGCGTGGATGTGGTACACATGAGAGTAAAAGGGAAGATATAGGCAGTATGTTTGTGAGAAGAAAGATGGAAGGTGTTGGTATTGAGTAAAACTGGGAGTGTAGTTGGGAGGTTCTCAGGAGTGAAGGGGTGGCTATACTAGTAAGTGAAGAGATAGGTAAGCGTGTAGTGGAGTGGAAGGAGGTTTCTTCAAGGTTAATGTGGATGAAGGTGAAGCTGGGAAGGGAGATGTGGGTATACTGAGGGGGTTGTCTTAGTAAGGTGGTTTCTAGAACTTTATATGTTTAGGTCGAGTTGTAGTTCTAATATTTTGCTTAATATTTAGGCAAATTGGGCAGCGAGTGTTACCTGCCAGTATGTGATTCATAAGCCGAGCTGTTGAGATGGGAGATATAGCCACAGGAAGCTGTGGTGGGTGGTACATAAATATTCATGATGAAAGTAGTTTTCCTTGTGGAGGCAATCTACCTTCTAACATGCAGTTAATAGTTTTGTGACTCTGGACCAAAGTCAAACAAGATTCACCTATGGCACAATTTAAAATGTCTACTTATACCCTGTATTACAGTACTGACTGCATAGTAACCTGCAGTAACTGCTTTAGGGACTGTTTTGGTGCCCCTATGGTCTGGAGCCACACATTTGTCTATCAGAGTAAAATCTCTGCTCACAGAGGAATGCTGCCATGTTTGCATTACAACTGTCCCTCCTTTATTGCTATTCCTTTGAAACAGTCCTCTACCACTTCTGTGACTCTACCTCTTCCTATCCTCTCTGGTAGATAGGGGGGGGGGGTATTACAACTCCTGACCCATGTAATACATGGGGTGCAGGGCTAACCCTTCATCTACAAGGAGTTAATAAGGGACCACAAACAAGTCTTGGATGGGTGGTGTATGCCTTGACTAGACCATCCCCATTACAAAAGGGAATGGGGCTTTTGGTATATATATGAAGAAGGCTTTCTGCCCAAGTGGGTTACAGGACCACTATTTGTGGGGGTGAAAAAGGTCTCGGGTAAATAGGTAATTCTGTCGAGCAGGGAAAGAACAGGACAAGAAATAGGTAATTGGAGAATAGGTATAAATGGATGATCAATTGACAAGTCCCAAAGGGATATCTCCTTTTCTCTATGCATGAGGTATCAAGGAGGGAAGGACACTATATAAATGAAGTACATACATACATATACCAAGGCTTTTTCCCCCTTCCAAGGGAGGTAGCCAAAAAGGGAAAGGCATAAAAACACTCCCACCCATTTCATCCCTAAATACACTCCACACCCCTCCCACCCTTCCTCTCATCTGAGCACCTCCTGGATGACGGGTCATCCCTGCACCCTGCCCACCGCCCTGGGTCAGAAGCAGTGTCGCAAGACACAGTACATCCACAGCGAGGCCGCTTCATTTAATCAGCGACCCCCCCTCTCCGTCCCCCTTTGCATATAAGGCGAGGACGGGGAGAAATCCCTTCGGGCTGCGTCAAAATTTACTCACACATACTACCCCACCCCCCACTTCCCCGCCCATTCCTCCTCATGCAGTCACATCATCATCCATATACAACCATTCTCCACTCACCTCTGTCTTCCATCCTCTCCCTTCCTTCCTCAACAGACATTCCCCTCTTCCCCAAAGCCCCCTTCACCCCATCCATCCACCTCATCCTAGGACGTCCCCTCATGTTCACTCCCTCCACATCTGCCTTCCATACCTCTTTTACTAGTCTTTCTTCACTCATTCTTTCCATGTGTCCAAACCATCCTAATATTCTTTCATCAACCCTATCTCCCAAATCCTTTTTCACCCCTGTTCTCCTCCTCACCTCCTCATTTCTCACTCTATCTAGCCTAGTAACCCCCACCATACTTCTCAGACACCTCATCTCAAACACATTCAAACTCCTTCTCTCTTCTTCTCTTATGTTCCACGTTTCTGCCCCATACAGTGCTGTTGGCACAATCACTCCTTCATACAGTCTCCTCTTCGCATCCATTCCCAAATGTCTATTCCTCATTACACTCTTTAAACCACCAAGGCATTTACTCGCTTCTCTCAATCTACATTCTACCTCCACCTTCACTCCACCTTTTCCTGCTACACTTGCACCCAAGTATCTAAAACTATCCACTTCCTCCAGTCGCTCTCCCTTAATGTTCACTTCCAGTCTACTGCCACTTTCACCCCTTGTACATCTCATCACCTTACTTTTACCCACATTTATCTTTAGCTTTCTTCTATCACATACTCTCCCAAACTCTGCCACCAGCTTCCTCAATCCCTCCTCTGATCCTGCCACAAGCGCAGTGTCGTCCGCAAACAACAGCTGGCTCACCTCCCACTTTTCTCCATTTTCTTTAACCATCTCCAATCCCTGACTCACTACCCTAGCATTCACCTCTCGCACCACCCCATCCATGTATAAGTTGAACAGCCAGGGCGACATAACGCATCCTTGACGAAGTCCCACCTTTACTTCAAACCACTCACTCTCTCCATTTCTAATCCTAACACATGCTCTACTACTCTCATAAAAACTCTTTGACAGCTCCCAAAAGCTTTCCTCCTATCCCATAAATCTGCATAACCTCCCACAGTGCCTTTCTGTCTACCCTATCATAAGCCTTTTCCAGATCCATGAAAGCCCAAAAAACATCCTTCCCCTTTCCTATAGCTTTCTCACATATCTGTCTTACCACAAAGATCTGATCTACACAACCTCTACCCGTCCTAAATCCACACTGTTCCTCACCAATTACTCCCTCTGTTCCTCTCCTACTCCTCTCAATGAAGTAGTGGGAGTAAACCTGCTTAGGCTGCTGGCAGGCACTGTTGTGGATGTGCTTTGTCTTGTTGTAATGTTTCTGACCCAGGCAGTAGGCAGGGGGCTGGGATTGCCTTACATCCACAAGGAGCCAAGATGGAAAGATGGAAAATGGGTGTGCAATGGGTGCATGCCTTGGCTGGCTCCCTCCTGTACAGGGGGGAAGCTTTTTGGCACATAGATATTGATAAACAGACCTGTGGCCAAGGTCAGGAGTGGAGGTAGCAAGTTCAAAGGCTTATTACATTAAACTCCTCAATTCAAAAAGTTCTCTGTAAGGAGGCAGTGTCCTTACCTTCTCTTAGGCAGTTTTGAGACATTTTACCAAATTATGTATACTGAAAGAGCATAAATGTGTTTGAAATTGTGTTTAAGAAGTATGATGAGGCATTACAATACTATCCAAAAGAATGTGGAAGGTGTATAAAATTGCAGGAAAGACAGAATGAGATGAATGGATGAGGGTGACCTGGTTGCAAGAGGAACATCTGAAGCAAGGAAGAAAAGAGAGCAAGACAGAGTGGTTGAAAATGGATTAAAAATTAACAGCCCAACAGGGCTTCTTCTAGTCTGCCCTGTAAATCCCCAAGTGAACATGAGGGAGAGTTACTATGTAATGACAATGTGGGAGTAATGTAGCTTCTGCAGTTTGGCCCTACTGAGGTGGTGCTGTGTCTTGCTGTATTTTTTCTGACCCAAGCTAGGGATAGGGAATAACTAAGACCCTTCACCCACAAGAAGCTAAGATAGAAGTGACAACAAATGGAGCTGGTCAGGTGTGGCATGGGTGAAGGTAGGGAATATGCTTGACTTTGTTTAACCCCCTTATATGGGAAAGACCTTTTGGTACATGAATATAGTGTTTGTACTACAAATATTTCAGTATGCTGTCTGTTATGTTTTACTTTTGGTTTTGTTAGATCAAATCATTGTTGGAGAAGGATATGCTGTTGTGTGTTTTATAAAATAACCCAGTTTTAGTAAATTACAAATTAAACAACAAAGGACCCTACCTCCTTGTACACTGTGTTTAGCCGTTCTCTGTATGCAGCTTCCAACTGAAGGGCAACATTCTCCTTCTTGGCATCAAAAAGAACAGACTGGCCTTCTGCTTGCCACTGAGCTTTCTTCTCGTCTTCAATGGCCTGCTTCAGGTTCTGGACAGTATCATTACGGTATTTCATCCAATCCCCCTCAATTTCCTGTTCAATAAAGAGTAACCTGAATCAGCAATTCTTCAAGTTCATTACCTCTAATATTCCATCATCTCATAATTAACACATTAAGGAAACCATCATCCGTTTGTCTTCTTCAAATTGAGTCTAGTCTTATCACATACAACTCGACCTGCAAATGTCTATGATCCACTACTTACATCAACCCCCTTATCAAGGGAAGCAGCAATTGAAGGTCCAAACTTCTTTATGGCATAAACAACCATGATCAAGATGGACAAGCCTGTATAAAACTCATGCTCCATAACATAGATCTCTTTTGAAAGCAGGAATGTTGAAAGGCCAGCTCCAAAAACATAGGGACCTGAAATGCATACACACATATACCAACAGCTTTTTCTCCCTTACAAGAGAGAGAGCCAAAGTAAAAAATCTGTGCCCACCCATTTCATCCCCACATACCCCATTCCCATTCACCACCCCTCCCTCCCTCTTTTCATGGGGACCTAAAATAAACAAAGAAAAAGAACACTGTAATCATTACATTAATATTCAACCAAAGTCAATTCAGAAAGGGACCTGGGAGTGATTATCTCAAGTGACTTGACACCTGATAAACATGTCAATAAATTATTTGGAGAGACTTTTAACTTAAGATTAATGAAAGTGGCCTTCAACTACATGGATGAAGAAATGGTAAAGAAAATAGTGGTTACACTAATAACACCTAAACTAGAGTATGCTGCAACACTATGGGCACCCAGGAAAGAAAGAAAGAAAGAAAGAAAGAAAGAAAAAAAAAAGTGTTCAAGGGCCAGCTGCTTCATTTGCATGGTGACCCTCTCATTTCATCCCCTCACGCAAAAAATAGAAAATACAAGGAGAAATCACTTCGGGCTGCATCAATTTATATTCCATTCAAAACCATTCTCTTTTCACACTTGTCCCTTGCTCAACAGACATTCCCCTTTTACTCAAAGCCCCTTTTCACCCCATCCATCTCGTTCTTAGTCTACCCCTCAAGTTCACTCCATCCACTCTTTTTGCTAGTCTTCATTCATTCTTTCCGTTTGCCTAAACCATCCCAGTATTCTTTCATCTGCCCTATCTGTCAGTTCCCTTTCCATCCCTGCTCTCCTCACCTCTTCATTTCACACTATCCATTCATCCACCATACATCTTGAACACGTTCGAATTTCTCATTTCCATCTCCCTTATACTCCAAGTTTCTGCCCCATACAGTGTCATAGACAATCATCCCTTCATGCAGTCTTCTCTTTGCACACATCTGCAGATACCTATTTCTCAGGACATTTTTCATTCACTAATTCACCTCCACCCCTACTCCTTCATTCCCTGCTACAAGTGACCCTAACTTTCTAAAAATATCCACTTCCTCTAATCTTTCTACGAGACTTACCTCCAACTTGCTGCCACCCTCACCTATAATACATCCAATCACTTTGCTCTTACCCACATTTATTTACAACTTCCTATCACATCTCCATGTTTATGAGCCTCCTCTGACCCAGCCTTACCCACATTTATTTACAACTTCCTATCACATCTCCATGTTTATGAGCCTCCTCTGACCCAGCCTTACCCACATTTATTTACAACTTCCTATCACATCTCCATGTTTATGAGCCTCCTCTGACCCAGCCTTACCCACATTTATTTACAACTTCCTATCACATCTACATCATTTGATGTTTATGATCCTCCTCTGACCCAGCCATATCTTTACCAAACAATAAGACATTCCTGGTTTCTTATCCCTTACACAAATAATCTTCAAACTGCAATAACAACATGGAAAAAAGCAAGTGAAAAGAATTTGCTTCTAATGCCATTAGATACCAATATGCAAAATGAACACTTGAATACCTCTTACAAGGAAATGTCTTGTCACCATCAATATTGTAAACTTACCTGTCACTCCTGTTTTCTTGTAGAAAAGCTGGAACCATTCTTCTGGGATAAATCCCATGCGAACTTTGCTTGGCTCAATCTGTCGAACTGGGCGAGGGAAGTTTGCTTCATCACGCTCTTCTGCTTTGTTGACAGGAGTCGTGTGAGTTGGACGAATTAAGGCCAGGCATGGCTTTGCATCTTTAACTGTAAATATTAAAAATCAAGTTTCAATATAACAGTATAATGGAAGACTAGAACCAAATCATATCATAGGAGGTGGGTGGGGTAGGAGGAGGAGGAGCAAAATAAAACTGACAATCCCTTTCACTGCTTCCACTGTAGAACCTAAATTCACTCGATACTTTCATGACCTTCAGCCTGCACATCAAGGTCCTGACAGTGAAAACCAACATGAACATACTACAGTAAAATACTAGGCAACAAAAAGAAACTAATTACACAACAAAGAATTCATAAGACCCACACAACCACACTTCCACAGCTTTGTTCCCAACAATCAAGAAAACAGAAATGTTGCAAACAAAATGAACAGTGAGAACATTATCAGCATGCACCACTAACCCAATAGAACAACTGCACAAACAAAATTTCTCCCCATTAAATATCATATGAAAATGATATGTACAGTTATATGCAGGAGCCCTCAACTCTACTTGTCCACCTCGTTACATCACAAAAGCACAACCTACTGAATATAAATACACAAACACACAAGCGTTGCTCCTTTCCTGTATACTACAATTAGGTAAAAATTAAGTCACACACTATATACAAAGGGCTTCTTCCCTCTTATAAAGGAGATAGTCAGTCAAGGCATGCACCCACTCCAACCCATTCCACCACCTTTGTTTCCCTCTCATCTTAGCTCCTCGTGTATGCGCTTTTGACACACAATAAATTGGAGTGTAAAGTAACCCATACACTCGCAAGCCACCTGTCCAGCCATCAGACAAAGTCAGGACCAAGCAGGCTAAACCGAGTGTGTTTGGGTCACTGAGGTGGCTTGTTCAGGCTGCCTATGTAGCTGCTCAACTGACCAGATTGCATCCGGCCAAGCAAATTCAGTTTCAGCCAGTTTGTGTGTGTGTGAGGGGACTTCTGGCCTATAACTGTCACTCCATCACTCAGCAGCATTATGAGAACATGCCAGGTTAAAATCAAGATGAGGAAAATTAATTTTTCCCTGATACAAACCTGAGGTACTCCTTACCCAAGGATTACTTCGCGAAGCCGAAGTTTCTACCGCTAACACTGTGTTGTTTGAAAAAACACCTCACTCCATGGGTCTGGGCAACCATTATCCTCGGTAAGGGGCCCTCCTGGGGCAAGGGGGCCCCCCCTTCCCCCACAAACATAGGTCGCAAAGCACCATTGTCTGAGCCAGGTATGAAATTAATCACGAGGTTTGACAGGCCAGGTAGAAGGAACTATTAGAGGGGTGGCTGAGGAGGGCCCATTAGAGGTAAGGAGTACCTCAGGTTTGTATCAGGGAAAAATTAATTTTCCTGCGAAAATTACATTTGTTCCGAAGAATACAAACTCTTCGGTACTCCTTACCCAAGGAGACTCGGACTTAGGAGGGAAGGAAGTAGTTATCTAGCCTGGGAAACCTCTGTAAGGAAAAATGTTTTGCGCCAAGACCTACGTTGACCAGACCCTTATACATTTCCCTAAACTGTGAAGGGTACCTAGTTCTGTTCCCAGGAATGGAGACAGACAGGGTATACTCACTTTGTATCACTTGCAGGGCTTGAATTGATTCCCTTGGAATGCTTGAGAGCCCTTGGTGCGGTAAGGGAATGTAGGAGTATGAGAAGGACTTTGGATAGGGATCACGGTGGTTGCCGAACCAGAACCTAGATGAGGTCTCAGGGTTGGCTGTGTGCCATTGGTAAGGGGCATGTCATCTCAGGACTTCCTGGGCGGCCACTATGGGACCCAGAGAGAAGGTCCCTAAGGATTCACACATGACTTCTTTGAGGTAAATGAAGTGAATGTAGTCTGGGACTTCCATATACCTGCTGGAAGGACCTGGTTGACCGACAGGTTCTTTCGGAAGGCTAGGGAGGTCCCTATTGCCCTGAGGTCATGAGCTTTTGCTCTAGGGCAATCCGTGGGGCTCATGGTGTAGGCCCTGCGGATGACTTCCTTGATCCAGTAAGAAATGGAAGTCTTAGTGACGGGCTTGGGCTTACCCCTGGAAGAGACGAACAATCTTGGCAAGTCTGGTCTAAGATGCTTAGTCCTCCTGAGGTAGGTACGGATAGCACGTACCGGGCATAGTACCATTTCTGCATGTTCGCCCCCTACAAAGTCGTATAAGGAAGGGATACTAAAGGACCAGAATCTGGGGTCGGCTTTGGGCGGATCCTGGTTTTTGGCAATGAATTGGGGCAGAAAAGTGAAGGAGACCTCTTGCCATCCTTTCGAGTGGGCGACTCGATAAGAGATGGCATGTAACTCCCCGACCCTCTTGGAAGACGCAAGGGCCAAGAGAAAAACTGTCTTCAAGGTGAGGTCCTTCAAATGAGCATCTCGGAGGGGCTCGTAAGGGGGACCCCGCAGAGAGTTCAGGACTAATGCCACATCCCATGGAGGAGAAGTGATCTCCCTGGGGGGGCATGATTTTCTGAAATGTCTGAAGAGCATGGAAATCTCTGGGGACAGGGCCAGATCCATGTCCTTCAGAGAAAACACCTGATTAAGAGCTGCCCTATAGCCCTGCACTGCCGAGAGGGAGATCTTCTTGGACTTCCAGAGGAAGTGGAAGGAGGAGGCAATCTGAGGAATGGTGGCTTGATCTGGGATTATTGCCCGGGAGTGGCACCATTCTGCAAAGGCATTCCATTTCCCTTGATAAAGGGTAGCTGAGGAAGAGCGAATAGGGAAGGACATGTCTTCCGCCACTTCTTTGGGGAAACCCTTCTCTAGGAGGATCCGGAACATAGTCTGAACGCGTGAAGCGCCAGAGCTGACGGGTTCTTGTGCCAGGCCCCATTGACTGGTTGATGTAGAAGGTCGGATCTTCCCTGAAGGGCCAGGGGCTCCTCCACCGCTAGCTCCAGGGCGTCTGGAAACCATGGGGCTTCCGGCCACCAGGGAGCGATCAAAGTCATCCGAAGGTTGGATGCATTTCGTACTCTCTGGAGCACCTTCTGGAGCAAGGGAAACGGTGGGAAAGCGTAGGTGTTGAGGTTGTCCCAACTTTGCAGAAGAGCATCCTCTCCTGCTGCCAGCGCATCTGGGAGAGGGCTGAAATATACTGGGAGCTGGTGATTCCATCTGGTGGCAAAAAGGTCTACCAGAGGGGAGCCCCATTTGTTGATGAGGAAGGTCGCCACTTCCGGATGGAGGAACCACTCCGTGCTGAGTACCTGATTCCTTCTGCTGAGGTGGTCCGCCCAGACATTCTTCTTCCCTGGGATGTAGCGAGCTCTGAGTGCCACTTGGAGATTCTCGGCTAAATGGAGGATGTCCATAGTGAGATGGCAGAGGTCCTGGAAGACTGTGCCACCCTGCTTGTTCAGGTAGGCTACTACCGAGGAAGTATCCGACATGATGCCCACAACTTTCCCCGAGAACTGATCCGAGAAGTGACGGAGAGCCAGCAGTACCGCTTTCAACTCTAGCCAGTTGATATGGGCCGTCCGCTCGACTGTGGACCAGGAACCGCTGACGTGATCGTCGTTGAGGTGGGCCCCCCAGCCCTCCTTGGAGGCGTCGGAGAAGAGGAGGACTTCGGGGGGAGATGGGCCGAGGGGCATCCCCCCGAGTAGGTTGCACGGGTCCTTCCACCAGAGAAGAGAGTCCTTGACTGCTCTGGTAAGGGTGATGTGTTGGCGGGTTTGACCCCTTAGCGGGGACCACTGGGACTTGAGGAGCCACTGTAGAGGTTGCATTCGTAGTCTGCTCCTGGGAATTAACCTCTCGACGGAGGCCATATGGCCCAGGAGGACTTGGCACTGTTTCGCCGTCAGGAACCCGGTCGATAGTGCTTGTACGACAAGAGAAGTGAGATTCCGGATTCTCTTCTCTGCTGGGAAGGCCTTCATGAGGGAGGAGTCCAGAACCATACCCAGGTACGTGTCTCTCTGTCGTGGGATGAAATCCGACTTCGTCTGGTTGACTATAGAGCCCAATTTGCGGATGAAGGCTAGGACCGTTCCCAGGTGGTCGCGGCATAGCTGGGCGGACTGTGCCAGGATCAGCCAATCGTCCAGGTAACGGAGTAGGCGAATTCCTCTGGAGTGGGACCACGCTGAGACGAGTTTGAACACTCTGGTGAAGACTTGCGGTGCTGTGGAGAGGCCGAAGCGGAGGAATTTTCTGGACGAGGGATGCACAGGTATTTGGAAATAGGCGTCCTGGAGGTCCAGCGACACCATGAAGTCCCCTTCCCTGATAGACGCCCTTACAGCCCCTGGGGTGTCCATCCGGAACTTCGTCAGGGAAAGGAACTTGTTGAGAGGAGACAGATCGATGACTGGTCTCCACCCCCGTTGCCTTTGCTACGAGGAATAGCCTTGAGTAGAACCCCGGGTCCGGAGTCGAGACTTCCTCGAGAGCTCCTTTCTGGAGCAGAGCGGAGATTTCCTCCGCTAGGGCCCGCCCGCGATCCGAGTCCGGATGGTAGTTGCTGACTTGGATGGGATAGGGGGAGAGGCTGGGGAAGGTGTGAAAAGGAAGGCGATAACCTGCCTTGATGACCTGGATGGTCCAGTCCTCCGCCCCGGCAACCTCCCATTCTCTCCAGCAGATAGGCAACCTCCTATCCTGTGCGGGAGGGCAGGCGAGTTCCTAGAATTTCCTGCGTTGGGGTCCGGAGCCTCTATGGTGTTTGCGCCCCTGTTCTCTATTGGGAAAGGGGCGGGGCTGTCCTGTCTGGGCTTTCGACTTCGAATGGGGGTGGGGCCTGTCTTCCCGCTTAGGAAAATGAAAAGGCTGCCTCTGCGTCTGAGAGGACCGAGGTGTCGATGGGGGGGTGGATCTTGGCCTCGAGCTAGGGACGGCTGTTCTCTCGATGGCTCTGTTGTGCAGCAACTGGTTTGCGCTAGTGATTGCCGAGTCCACCATATCCGGGGGAATCAGCGTGTGGGTGAGAAGGGGGGCCTTCCTCAAAGGAGCAAAAATCTCCCTGAGGAGGGGGTCACTGGGGTCCCCGAGGATGGTGTCTCTCCTGCGGGACTCGAAGTTGGCCCAGGACGTTGAGAGACAGGAGGCCTGATGCTTCAGGGCTCTGCTCGCGCTTGCCAATAGAGCCTGGAGGTCGCATTCTTCCTGGGGTTGGAGTTCGGGTAAGAACTCCCTTGCCGAGGCAAGGAGGCGTTCTAGCCAGGAGTTCACCGCCAGGGACAGCGCCAGTGATTGAATGTGGTCGCTGACTTCCCTGCCGGTGAGGAGGACGCTTCTTCTGCGCAGCAATTCCACGTCCGCTTTAACCAGCTCTGGTAACCTCGCCAGGATCGAGGCTTCTTTGAGGGTTGACCCCGATGGGGTGTAGAAGCGCTTCTGGTGTTCCACTGGAACCGAAAGCCAGCGCACCTTCTCGGTTGTCCTTTTTGCGAGAGCGTCGGAGGCCTGGGCCATGGCTCTCGCTGTCTGCGTACTCCATGGAAGGTGGAGTGGAGGAGGCTGTGCTTTCTGAGAGTTGGCCGTCATAAAGATCTCAGACTCGAATGAGACTTCCTCTTCTTTCGGGGGGCCCAGTCGATTCGCCCTCCGAACTCTCGCGAGGATGTCCGAGAAGGAAGGTTGGACCACCATCGGGGATTCCAACTGGGAAACGGGAGGGGAAAGGGAGCGTGCCCCCCCCCCCTACGGCGCTGTGGACATCGTCGTCGTCGTAGGAGGGGTCTGCACGGTCAGAGAGGAACCTCGCGCTTCCATCATCGTCACTGATGGGTTCAGGGGGGTTCTGATCAAGTGGAAGATGGTCGAGGGGGGCCCTTGGGGGCGGTGACTCCTGACAAGCTCCCGAGCGGTGTACGCACTGCGCTTGAGAAGCGCGGAAAAATTCCCGTTGTTCCTCCATCTGTTCCTTCAGCGTAGTGAAGAGTGAACAGAGAGTGGAGAGGAGGTCTGGGGAATGCCCGTTTGGCGAGTCCCGCCTGGGGGCGGATAGTCCGGGAGACACAAAGGGGAGACTGCCTTCTCTGGATGAGGAGGGGTCACCCGCGACTAACGCGCGCGTGGGTACACCTTGGGCCTCCTGCCCCCCGGGCATAGAAAGGGTTCCGTGGATGACCCGGCTCGTCTTACGATGGGAGGAAGGCGGACTGCAGGACTCCCGAGGAGGAGGAGAGGCCGAAGCGCTCGTTGGCTCCAAAATCGGGTCCTTTGTCCGTGGGGGGGGGGGGAGGGGTGAGCTGCCAGGCCGCATCGTGGGGGGGGGGGGCCCCGCCTGCGGACACATCCGGGAAAAAGCTCATACTCGGGGGATAGTTCGCGGGGGCCAGAGGCGCATGCCCGTCGAAGCTAACTGCCTTGGGTGATGGAATAGGAGGTAATTTGGCTTGAGACTGACTCGAGGTAGCCGTTGTACAACCTTTCCTTCTAATACGTTTTGGAGGAGGGGGAGAACTGCCCTTGTCCTCCGCCAGCGCAGCATGCCTTCTCTTTGTTTCGGGTGAGCGGGGAAGGGGTCTTCCCTGCGCGCGTACTTTGTTCTTTGCCTGCACTTTCTTGTGAGCATGAAAATACGCGGACCACTGCTTATCGTCCCAATGAGCGCACGTAGTACATGGGGATGAAGGGGAACACTCCATCTTCCTACAGTGGATACACCAAATGTGTGGATCTACGGGTGCTGGCGGGAGAGCGGCCCGGCAGAGAAAGTCGCCGTGGGCGAAGGCACACATCCTATTGCGAACAACAACACTATGACCAGATTCCATACTTACAGAGAATCGTAGAATACTCGGTGGAGGTTAAGGAGAGGAACGGGTATAGGAAGAGGGTGCTCAAGTACTTCCAGGCGGCGGGATGGCGTCGATGCAGGACGCTCAAACACAAAGGAAGCCGTTGGAAGGTTGGAGATGGCCGAAGCAGGGTGCCCTAATGTTGTCACAATCTCAAGGGGCCGGGAATTGGGCCAATTGGGAAATGTGGAATACGCAAGGGCAAGCACCGCACTATAACTGGAGGGAATACCGTTCCCCGACCGCACTTTGAAATTGTTAGCTGGTAATGTGAGATATGTTGACTCTATCCGTACCGCGAAGACAATGGTGCTTTGCGACCTATGCTTGTGGGGGAAGGGGGGGGGGGCCTTGCCCCAGGAGGGCCCCTTACCGAGGATAATGGTTGCCCAGACCCATGGAGTGAGGTATTTTTTCAAACAACACACAGTGTTAGAGGTAGAAACTTCGGCTTCACGAAGTAATCCTTGGGTAAGGAGTACCGAAGAGTATGTATTCTTCGGAACAAATCACTTTTAGACCGAATTCATTGAACTTTACCAAGATTATGCCTAATGGGTAACATAAGAGGGCCTATATCCTAAAAGTGAGACAAATGCTCCCACCAAGAGCCTCAGAGAGGGTTAAGACCTTACTGGCATTGGTAAATGTTCAGTTGTGTACATGGACGCGATATAGCATTAGAAAATTAATGATTAATTTTAGAAATAATAATGTACCAACGTAATATGCAATTTTCTTGGCAGAAAAAAAAAAAAAAAAAAATTGCTAAAACAGATTTCGTAAGTAATGAAGTCATGCCAGATGAATGGTATGTCATGTTTGTTATGATAGATGCCGACGTCGAAGAAATGAAAGGATAATAAATTCATCTAACCTAACGTGTATTTAGTAACTCTGTACCTGTAATTTAAGGTCATCCGGATCGTCATCGTTGTCACGGATATTGGCAGCCTGTTCAATCACTCTTTCTGATTGTAGGGTATATAGGTTTTTTCATACCTTGAAGGAATGCATGGATTTCAGTTCCATAGCATTCCTTCAAGAATATATACCTCGCGAGGTACTGGCGGAAGTACTGAGGGCATACACAAGGCCTCAACTGGACCAGGCAGACACTTGATAAACGACAAGATGGTGTCCCAATCCTATGCTAGCGACTTCGTTTGTTAGTATATTTGCTTGTAGCAAGGCATTCCTTATTTTTATTTCTGCCAATAAAATTGCATCTTATGTTCATGTATTATAATTTACAAAATTAACATTTAATTTTCTAACACAACTGAAGAAATACTCTGCCATCCAGCCTGGGTCACAAGGGTCCAAAAATTGTCAATGCTCTCCCAAAAGAAGTGAGAGAACCAAATGCTTGGTGAACAGCTTCAAGCATGCACTGGACAGGTTTCTATGGAAGGTGCCAGATGAGCCCCAGTGCCAGGCTATACCGCCATCAAACACAATAACACTAAACAGACCAACTGGCCCTTGTGAGGATGCTTACCGTAGTGATGTCAAAGAGGCAAGGGAGCTAGAGCTCTTGTAAATAGCCTCTTCTCTGAATTTCTACAGTATACCGGTCATATCTATTCTTGAACATGTTGATACTTGAACTATTAACTACAATTTCTGGTTGTCTGTTCCATTTGTTTACTACTCTGGCATAAAAAAAGTTACTTCTCTTGGTTGTTCTGTACCTTGTTTTCTTTAGTTTCCACTGGTGCCCTCTGGTCTCATACCTTTCTCTCAGTTCAATTTGGAGGAATTGACTGCAGTCAATATCCTCGTCTCCATTGATCATCTTGTATAGGTAGGTCAAACACCACCAGAGGCGCCACCGTCAATGACGAGCACAATGGCGCTTCATTTTATGCGCACGCCATGCAAACAGCCAAATTTACATACCGCGGGAAATTTCATTCATACAAATGTTATGTGAGTGTATTTACTATGATCGTAGTAAATTTCAAACAATTAAATCATCAGTCACATGTCGGTACATAAAAACAAAAGATAAACATGGCGGCTTGCATTCAGCAGTAAATCGAAAATTGGTTTATGTTTCAGCGTAAAAAATTAGCTAAATAAATTCAGTTTTGGCAACTAACCAAAATAAATGAAAACTACTAGTCTCGCGGATTATTCTACTACCAAAATAAAGGCAGCGTGTTACGGTAGAGCTGAGAAATCGGTGGTTTTAATTAGTTTTTTTCTATCGGGTCGGATTATCAGATAACAACGTCAACATCCATCCTGCCATCTTATCTATCACTGGTGGTATGGATCAAACTTCACTCTATTAAGTTTCTTACTATTGTTATTAGTGTAATAGACATAGTTGAATTATTTGAGCTATTTTCTTTAAAATGTGTGATTTTCATGTAATTTGATCAAAGAGAAGATACGTTTTTATCCTCCATAATATTACGGACCACAGCTACGATTCGTCCTGCCCGCTATCTATGATCACTGGTGGTATGGATCAAACAACACTATTTTGTTACTATTGTGTTATTAGTGTAATAGCTTGCATATAGTTGAATTATTCAAACTATTTTCTTTAAAATGTGTGATTTTCATGTAATTTGACGGTATTCGTAGTGGTGGGTAATTTTGCAGAGGAAAAAAATGTAATTCTATGATCAAATTACATGGAAATCACACATCTTAAAGAAAATAGGTCAAATAATGCAACCATATGCTAATTTTTTTTATATATAAAATTGTGCCTGTCAGTAAAAACCGTCATTGTTTACGTTTGATCGGCGATTAGTCAGACCGCACGTTTCGGCCCGATTTCCTGGGACAAAATAGGCCTGATTTAATTCCATTCAAAATGCAATATCTCGAGAACTAGGACAGCTAGATGGATAATTCAAATTGCATTATACTCATAGTGACTTTTTGCATCCCATGAGAACTACTTCAGCTCAAATATCAGGAATTCCATTTTCATGATATTTTAAATGAAAATCACACATTTTAAGAAAATAGTTTGAATAATTCAACTATATGCAAGCTATTACACTAATAACACAATAGTAACAAACTTAATAGTGTAGTTTGATCCATACCACCAGTGATCATAGATAGCGGGCAGGACGAATCGTAGCTGTGGTCCGTAATATTACGGAGGATAAAAACGTAACTTCTCTTTGATCAAATTACATGAAAATCACACATTTTAAAGAAAATAGCTCAAATAATTCAACTATAAGTCTATTACACTAATAACATAATAGTAAGAAACTTAATAGAGTGAAGTTTGATATACGATGGCGGGATGGATGTTGATGTTGTTATCCGATAATCCGACTCGATAGAAAATAACTAATTAAAACCACCGATTTCTCAGCTCTACCGTAACACGCTGCCTTTATTTTAGTATTAGAATAATCCGCGATACTAGTAGTTTTTCTTTATTGTGGTCAGTTGCCACAACCCTAAATATGTTAGCTCATTTTTTACGTTGAAACATATACCAATTTTCGATTTACTGCTGAATGCAGGCCGCCATGTTTATCTTATGTAGGTACCCCGGAATCCGCGCGCAGCACCACTGTCGATCATGTGTCGTTTTCATGGCCAAATGTTGCGGCCCACTAGCTTTTGTTTAGTTCAATTTGAATGCTTCCCGCGCTTTGCGCATGCGCAAGATATTCAAATTACCTTGTTGTTTTGCAAGTGTAAGGCTAATTCTTGAAATAGAAACAATTTTTCAGCGACTTAAACGGAAATTTGGTTATCAAACTCGGCAACATAGTTTTCCGAGTAAAAATATTAAGGTAAGGAATGTCTAAACATAATTTTAAGTTACATAAACAAGTTTTTCAACCTATTTTCTCCCGGAATTGAGAAGCTTAATATCATTGACTTATTCGTGTTTGAGCTAAAAGCCCCGGAATTTAGCTATATCACCCATGAATCTGATGCGTCCAGTTCGTGTTTGTTGTTGTTTACACATCACCATCATGCCATGTCCATGAGAAGTGTCAAGACTAGTTACTAGTCTTGACACACACTACTACTTGACTACTTTCTACTACTAGTCTAGTCTAGTAGTAGTAGTAGAAGACTTCTACTACTACTTCTACTTCTACCATGAATCTGATGCGTCCAGTTCGCGTTCGATTTTGTTTACTATTACCATTGACAACATAAATCACACAATGACGGTTTTTGCTCAAATGCATAATTTATATATAAAAAATAGCATATGGTTGCATTATTTGACCTATTTTCTTTAAAATGTGTGATTTCCATGTAGAATGATCGAAGAGAAGTTACGTTTTTATCCTCTACAAAATTATCAACCGGCAACCAACGTCATTGTTTGGGTTTCGTCGGCGTTGGTTGCCGGCTGATAATTTTTCAGAGGATATAAACGTAACTTCTCTTCAATCATTTTACGTGGAAATTATCCATTTTAAAGAAAATAGGTCAAATAATGCAACCATGTGCTATTTTTTATATATAAATTATGCATTTGAGCAAAAACCGTGATTGTGTGGTTTTGGTCGGCGTCGGTCGACTTCGGTCGGCGTTTAGCGACAGCTTCATGGTTGCCATGAAAAGGCAAATATGGTATGATGGAGATGTCTCACTTTGTTTTTGACATGCTCATGTGATTTGTTGATCCATAAAACCCAAGTATTCCGAATTTTAATAAAATTGGACCAGTGGTTTAGAGTTAATGTGTATTTCTTTACCGAAATCTTTACAAATTACCACCCTTAATTCTAACACTTTGTTATGGTAAAGTCGAGCCAAAAATGCGGGCTAAGAAAATAATTCAAAAAATCGTATCTCCCTTATTTTTCAAGCTATTTAAAAAATTTAAAAAGCATTTTGTTTCTAATAAAGTTGTCTTTCATATGCAACAATAATATAAAGGTTAATTTTTTTTTTTTTTTTTGTGGGGGTACCTATCTTATGTTTTTATTGACCGACATGTAACTGATGATGTGAATGTTTAAAATTTACTACGATCGTAGTAAATACACTTACACATTTTTATTAATTAAATTTCCCGCGGTATATAAATTTGGCCGTTTCAATGGCGTGCGCATAAAATGACGCGCTATTGTGCTCGTCATCGACGGTGGCGCCTCTGGTGGTGTTTGACCTACCTAACCTAGCTATCTTGTATACTTCAATGATGTCCCCGCATATTCTTCTTGCCTGTAGGGTGGTTAGTCCCAAGGCATCCAGTCTTTCATTGTAGGGTGTTTCTCTTAGTTGGGGAACAAGTTTAGTGGCTCTTCTTTGGACTGTTTCCAAAATGTTAATGTCTTTTTTCTTATATGCAGGACTGGCAGCAGCAGTATATCACTACAGCTGTGAGGACTGACCTCGGAATTTCTCCAAGTAAATCCAAGTATAAATGGTATCTACCTATCCCTCCCCCCTATGTTTTGGGTATGTTTATTTGATGTACCACTGATTTGGTAACCGTGATCACCTATATTACATAATGCTATGCGTATGTGCCACTGCTTTCTTTATATCGCGGTTCACCGAATTGCGAACCTGAATAGTGTATTATGTCTTCATAATCACGAATATAAGACCATCATAATTAATATAATACAATACTGGGAATCATACAAACAAATCTGGATCCGTCGGTTCTTAGCCGGTCTACAGTTCTCAAGTGAAACTGTTAATATCCGTCCATAGATCTAAAACTATATAGGGTCAGGCATAGCAATATATGAATTTAGCAAAATTCAAATAAAACCTTAATTTCATCAAGACTCACGGGAACGAGCAGCAATTCTGGAGAGCATTTTTCCTGTCTTTCGGCCTCGCTCCAGCTGATCCGTTGACGACTTGCTTCTCTCGAGGAAAATGGCTCTGTGACAGTCAAATCAAGTATTTATAAAACTTAATATATAAAAATAATAAAATAAAATAGTAGAATGGCTACCTTATATAATAAAAATATATTTCGATGTATAAATTGTTACAAATCTGTTAAAATATATTTCAATATACTAAAGTACTTCAATACATTCTATTTATAAGCAATAAGTACCACAGACTAAAGAGTGTGAAGTAAAAGCTATTAAATACTTTTAGTGAGACATAAGCAATCAATTACGATATTTTATGAGCTCTAATAGTATAACCTTGTATTTTGTAAATGTCGTAGTGTCGTCTATATCAGCTGAGGTTTTCTTGTAAACAAAAGTTCAGGACTAAGTTGTAAAAGAAATATATATTTATATTTTTTGCAGAAGCATAGAATCAAGGTACAGTTGTGGTTCACCATATTTTTTTCTCTTAGGAAGAAACTGAAGTATTTAGTTCCCTTACGTGCAAGTATTTATTTAGTTTTTAAATGTCATGGGTTCCCTAATACATGTATTAAATTATTATTGTATGGCAACATGTTAGCTAGGTCAACATGAAAATGAAATTCCTGATATTTGAGCTGAAGTAGTTCTCATGGGATGCAAAAGGTTGCTATGAGTACAATGCAATTTGAATTATCCATCTAGCTGTCATAGTTCTCGAGATATTGCATTTTGAATGGAATTAAATGACGGTTTTTACTGACAGGCACAATTTTATATAAAAAATTTAGCTTATAGTTGCATTATTTGACCTATTTTCTTTAAGATGTGTGATTTCCAAGTAATTTGATCAAAGAATTATGTTTTTATCCTCTGCAAAATTACCCACCACAGCTACGAATACCGTCAAATTACATGAAAATCACACATTTTTAAAATGTATGATTTTCATGTAATTTGACGGTATTATTCAAACTATTTTCTTTTAAATGATTTTAAAGAAATTCAAAATAGTTTGAATAATTCAACTATATGCAATCTATTACACTAATAACACAATAGCAACAAAATAGTGTAGTTTGATCCATACCACCAGTGATCATAGATAGCGTGCAGGACGAATCGTAGCTGTGGTCCGTAATATTACGGAGGATAAAAACGTAACTTCTCTTTGATCAAATTACATGAAAATCACACATTTTAAGGAAAATAGTTCAAATAATTCAACTATAAGTCTATTACACTAATAACATAATAGTAAGAAACTTAATAGAGTGAAGTTTGATCCATACCACCAGTGATAGATAAGATGGCGGGATGGATGTTGATGTTGTTGTTATCCGATAATCCGACCCGATAGAAAAAAACTAATTAAGACCACCGATTTCTCAGCTCTACCGTAACACGCTGCCTTTATTTTGGTATTAGAATAATCCACGAGACTAGTAGTTTTCGTTTATTTTGGTCAGTTGCCAAAACACTGAATTAATTAGCTAATTTTTTACGCTGAAACATAAACCAATTTTCGATTTACTGCTGAATGCAAGCCGCCATATTTATCATATGTTTTTGTGCACCAACATGTGACTGATGATTTAATTGTTTGAAATTTACTACGATCATAGTAAATACACTCGCATAACATTTGTGTGAATGAAATTTCCTGCAGTATGTAAATTTGGCTGTTTGCATGGCGTGCGCATAAAATGACGCGCTATTGTGCTCGTCATCGACGGTGGCGCCTCTGGTGGTGTTTGACCTACTTAAACATGTTTATGATGTTGAACATGAAAATTACAGGTTTAAAGATCAAAGCAAAGTTATAGAAATTATAGAGGATAATCATCGTATGGCTACTAGGCTTATCTTCCCACCCTTATTTATGAAAGATCACTTGGAAACTTAATGAATTTTTCAAGATCAGAGTCAGACACATGACAAGTTTGGGTATTTTAGTTGTGCACACCTACACGATATAATATTATAAAGTATACTATATAAAAATATACTATATAGCATTAGAAAGTTAAATATAATTTTTTTAAATTATAATACATGAACATAATATGCGATTTTCTTGACAGAAATAAAAAATTAGAAAAAACTTGCTATGAGCAAATTTACTAACAAATGGATCCGCTAGGATAAGGTCCAGACACACTCCACAGAGAGGGTTAAGACCTTACTGGCATCCAGCTTAGGTCATGAGGGTCCAAAAAATTTCAATGCTCTCCCAAAAGAAGTGAGAGAGAGAACCAACTGCTTGGTGGACAGCTTCAAGCATGTACTGGATAGTTAAGGTTTCTAGTGAAGGTGCCAGACAAGCCCCCAGTGCTAGGCTACACCGCCATCAGTAGGTTGTCATCAACCACAATAACAGACCAACTGACCCTTGTGAGTAGGGAAAGTAGGACTGCCAGTAGCTGTAGATCACTACAGCTGTGAGGATTGACCTCGGAACTTCTCCAAGTAAACCAAGTAAACCATGCCAGTCCAGTCACTATCAGATGATGGCTTTCACGTTCTAGACCAGGTGTTCTCCAACTCTAGGTGATGTTAATAAGTGCTGTTACAAAGACAATAGGGCTTCCTTTGACTTTATGAGAGAACACAGTTCTGCCATTGTCTGTTAATTGCCTGAGGTACAATAATAATCAGGTCATCAACATCTGTGATGACAGTGACAACCCGGGTGATCTTTGGAATTTGAAGTACCGAATTACTAAACATCAGTTACATTACATAGGTTAGTTAGGTAAGGTAGGTTAGGTTAGAATAGATTAATTTATTATCCTTTTATTTCTTTGACCTCAGCACTTATCAAAACAAACATGGCATATTATTCAACTGCTGTGACTTTGTTTGTTAGAAAATAAGTTTTAGCAACTTTCTTGGTATTGATTTCTACCAAGAAAATTGCATATTACATTGATCTATTATAATTTACAAAATTAATAATTAATTTTCTATTGCTATATCATGTAGATGTGCACAACTAAAAGTTTACCAAAGTTTGTGAGGACATTATTGAGAGCCAAGAATTAAGAACAAGAGGACAAGGTGTTCTATATGTGGAGGATTCCTGTTTTAGTATACAGGTATTCTCACCTAGTATTCTTATTAGGTAGGGCCACCAATCAGGCAGATGAGGCTCTGATGAGGAGCCCAGCATGGAAAGGCATGCCAGCCAGACGTATGAAATTGTGATAATATGTTAGTTTGTAGCACGAGCGGGTGTGAGGCTGACAAAAACACTGTTGCGTGTTGGCTCTACTTTATTGTGTAAACTGCAGATATGTTTTCGGAGGCAAACTACGGAAGAGCAAGATATGGCAAGATATACTTACACTTTTGATGGAGCAACACCTTACTCTTGGAGCAACGCACATCATGACTGGCTTCATTACCTGCATAGATAGGGACACCGGTCTATAATTTGTTGGGTCTTCCTTATTTCCCCCTTTATATATTGGCACTATATTGGCATTTTTCCAGTCTCCTGGTAGTTTTCCTTCTTTGAGTGAACATTCAATTATTTTGTATATTTTTCCTGTTAGTTCGTCTATACATTCCTTTAGTATCCAGTTTGCAACTCCGTCTGGGCCATGTGACTTGTTAACATCAAGCTTTAATATTTGATTCCTTATTTCATTCTGAGTAATATTTAATTTCTTCATTGAAGGAAATCTTACTTCAATTCTTTGATCACAGTTTTGTAGATTTTTTTCCTCTTTGGTGAATACAGATTTGAAATGTTTGTTCATAATATCTGCCATTTCTATATCTTCTGTGTATTCTCTGTTACCTTGACGTAATTTAAGTATTTCCTGTTTATTTTTTAGCTCCGTTTACTTATCTATGAAATAATTTGGATTTATCTTTACATTTGTCTATTATGTCCTTTTCATAATATCTTTTTTTTCTCTATGTATTTTTACATATTCATTTCATAGTTTGGTGTATATTTTCCTTTTTTTTTTTTTTTCTATCTTTTCCAGGCTTTATCTCTTCTGTACTTTGCCTCACTGCACTTTTTATTTTACATGCATATACCAAGGCTTCTTCCCCCTTACAAGGGAGGTAGCCTGAATAGTGATAGCTCTGAAAGTTTGGGGGCCATCTTCATAGTTGCTCTTTGGATTTTATCAATTTTCCTCATATTCTTTTGGGTACTGGGTGACTATTCTTCCTCTTACAGTTTTCACTTGTATTAACAACTGTCCATCTGCTCCCTTTACCCTCTCCTGTCTACCTGACTTCCTCTTCACATTCTCTTCACTTGTTTCCAGATCATCCTTTCATTACCTTAAAAATTCTCAGTCAAACATTTACCCCATCTCACATCAGTTCTTCCCTTGACCTTCCTCACCTTGTGTTTCACTCCCACCTTCTTATAACATTTGTATGCTTCCTTGTTTCTTTGCAGACATTCCTCATATGCACACTTCTTTTCTGCCATCATTTCTATTACTTCATTTCACTATTCGCTGCCTTTAGTTAATTCCCACCTATCTTCCTCATCCTACACATGTGCACAATTAGTACTTATAAGTGAAAGTCTATCTATGTACCTATGTACCAAGGGCCATTTCCATTTACCACCCTTTCCTCCCTCTCATTTTGCTCCTGGTGGATGACAGGTCATCCCTGTCTCTGAGAAGTGAAAGTCATTAATGTAAAAAAATAGAGTATGATGAGGAACTCTGAGCCTTACTAGGTATAACAATAAAAAATTTACATTCCTCCAGTAGTTGAATCAGACCAATCATTTAATCAATTTTAGGTATTATGATATTAGTATTTAGATTATTACAGATAGCTCTTCAAAAATAAACATTGATATTATTGCTGAGTAGAACTGAGTAACTTTTTTTTTTCTGTTGGGCAGAAAATGGGAATTTGTTCATCCTGTTTTGGTGGACCTTCAGGGGAGTATAGCACCATGGATGCTGCTTCAGACCCGGTAAGCTGCAGAAAGCAATATTCCATGTTCACATCATAATAATCCTATAGATACTCATAGTAATCCAGGTCGTGGAGCCTGTCACACTACCTTAGTAGAAAGTGGTATAGCAACAATTGTATATATCTTCATTGATATATTTACATTCTGGGTCATCTGCTATAGTGTTTCTCAGCATAGAATGGCTGTTATATGATTTTACCCTACAATAGCTAAGGTTATTATAATGTGTAATGGTTTAATACTATATCTAACCCTATATGATATTACCATGGTTAACAGACTTGTCAATCTTTTTTCCTATAAAATTATTATATTTTTTCTTAAGTTATCATTTCAGGCATGGAAAGTTAAATAATGTACACCTTTTCTAACCCACCTTGTATGGAATATTGACAGCATGGATTTTATGCAGTTAATATTTCAGGGATTTTAATGACACCAATATGGACCAGTCATGTATTCTTTTATGATTGGTGGCTAATCTCCCTCAAAAATAAATGCTGATAATTTTTAACTTCTACTATTCCTCCTTGGATAGAAGCACTGGTTATCATTGATGAAATACCAAAATTCTTTTCTAACTCTAAATCTAAGACTCACTTTCAACTTTATCTTTTCATACTCATGTGGCCTTCATTAAAAAAAAAAAAAAATGCATGGTCCAGATGGAATTGCAAATTGGATACTGAAAGAATGCATAGAGGAGTTAACAGATAAAATATACAATATAACCAAATCCTCCCTCAAAGAAGGAAAGGTGCCACAGGACTGGAAAATGCAAATATTGTACCAATATATAAAGGAGGAAACAAGGAAAATCCAACCAACTACAGACTGGTCTCCCTAACAAGCACAGTAGCAAAAATATGTGAAAAAGTTATCAAAAGTAGATGGGTTAAACATTTGGAAGAAAAAACTATACTGAATCCAAATAAATTTGGATTTAGACAAGGAAGATCATGTACAACAAACCTGATCTGCTTCTATTCAAGACTAATAGAAATAATACAAGAGAGGAATGGATGGGCAGACTGTGCCTATCTAGACCTACAAAAACCATTTGATAAGGTACCACACAAGAAACTAGTAAAAAAAAATAGAATCAATAGGTGGCATCAGAGGAAAATTATCAGAATGGATGGAAGACTTCCTGACTGGGAGAAAAGTGAGGGTAGTAATTAGAGAT
Organism: Oratosquilla oratoria; assembly: GCF_046742065.1. Classification (NCBI taxonomy): domain Eukaryota; kingdom Metazoa; phylum Arthropoda; class Malacostraca; order Stomatopoda; family Squillidae; genus Oratosquilla; species Oratosquilla oratoria. The sequence goes on along the minus strand of NW_027467753.1, from coordinate 287,841 downwards.
AAATACTCAAAATGGGAAGAAATGATAAGCGGTGTCCTGCAAGGTTCACTGGCCCCAATCATGTTTGCCATATATATAAATGACATGGATGAAGGAGTAGAGTGTTATATGAATTTCTTCACAGATGACGCAAAAATACTACAGAAAGTAAGAACAGAGGAGGATTGTGAATCATTACAGTTAGACCTGGACAAAATCTGGAAATGGACTCAAAAGTGGGAAATGAACTTCAATATCAAGAAATGTAGTATAATGGAGTTTGGAAAAAATAAAAACAGAATATAAAAAAATTATAAAATTGGTGAAGAAAAAGTAAAAAACGTGAACTTGGAAAGAGACCTTGGGGTAATAATCAGCAAAGACATGACACCAGACAAACATATCAATAAAACAGTCTGAGAAATCTTCAACCTATTAAGATCAATGAAAGTGGCATTTGACTAGTTGGATGAGGAAATGATTAAAAAAATATTAGTTACACTAAGAACAAAACTGGAGTACACAGCAACACTGGACACCCAGTACTAAAAAGAATATAAAGAAATTAGAAAGAATACAAAGAGCAATGACAAAGTAGGCACCAACTCTCTCCAAATTAACATACGAACAAAGATTGTCCAAATTGGAACTACCAACTCTGAAACAAAGAAGAGAAAGAGGAGATCTACTGACGATGGAATCATGAAAGGAATGGAAATCCTAGAGATGGTTTATTAAAATGGAACGATTGAAAAACGAGAGGACATGAAAAGAAACTCAAAAAGGATAACTATAGAAGAGATCTGGGAAAAAAATATATAGCTTGCCACATAGAGTGATGGATACCTGGAATAAATTAGGTAGGGAAACAGTGTGTGTAAACACTTTTCAAGATTTTAAGAAAAACCTTGATGCTGAAAGATACAAAGACGGGTCACCACGAGCATAGCTTCCTTCCCGTATAATACAACTAGGTAAATACAATTAGATAAATACAACATGTCAGAGATCTGATAATGAAAATTAGCAAAGAAAAAAAAATAGATATTGAAGTCATTCACAAGTACATAGTTTGGACAGCAGAAGGAAATTCTAATCACAGTTTATAAACAATTCTTCAGAACCACACTTGACTATGCTTCCACTGCATGATTCCTAACAGTCAGAAAAACAAAATATACAAAATAAAGCATTGAAAATAATAAGCTGCATCAAACCACCCCAATAGAACACCAGTGCACAGACCAGAATCTTCCCCACAGAACACCACTTGAAAATGGTAGGTACACACTTCAGTGTACCTATCCTTTTCTCCCATCTCGTTACATCACACAAGCATAACCACTTGAAAAAAGCTACACAAACAGCATACTACTCAAACATCCACAACAACCTATCACTTGCACCACACAATGTAAAAATATATTTCAATCAGTCCATTGCCCCTGGTCCTTCTTGCAGAAGATCTTCAGCAAGGTCCACAGGTCACTCAGGGAAGATATATTGTGTTGTCTAGGGATTGCTAGTGTGGGGCATTGTAGTATGTGGTGTTCTGTGTTCTCTGTGTGGTTGTTACATCTGGGTTAGTTTGAATCTGTGTTCAGACCTATTTTGTGTTGGTACTGTTTCATTACTGGATGGTGTCCTGAATAGCATGCTGATATGGTACTTACCAGTATGTGGGGCTTATGTCTGGGGAATGTTGGTGAAGTATTGAGTTTGGTGGTCTGACCTTCAAAAGGTTTGTGTAGTGATCAGATTGTTGTATTTACCTAGTTGTATTTTACAGGATGAGAGCTATGTTCATAGTGACCCGTTTTCGTATCTCTCCATATCAAGTTTATTCTTAAAATAGTGTATAGTTTGGCATTCACTGTTTCTCCAATCAGTTTGTTCCAGACATCAATCACTCTATGTGGGAAGCTAGTCTTTTTCAGGTCTCTTCTATAAGTGTCCTTCTTTAGTTTCTTTTCATGTCCTCTTGTTTCTCTTCTGTCCCTCTTTGATAAGTCATCTCTATTGAGGATTTCCATCCCTTTCATATTTCTGTAAATGGTCAGTAAATCACCTCTTTCTCTTCTCTGTTCCAGTGTTGACAGATTAGTTTCTCCAATCTTTGTTCATATGTCAGATTTGCCAGTGTAGGTGCCATTTTTGTTGCTGCTCTTTGTATTCGTTCTAATTTTCTTATGTTCTTTGTGCTGGGTGCCCACAATGTTGCGGCATATTCTAGTTTAGGTCTTATCAGTGTAACCACTATTTTTTTAACCATCTCCTCATCTATGTAGTCGAAGGCCAACGTCTATCAACTTTGATTATTTTTCTCTACTTTTTCACATAAGGACTGACAGACAACTGGTAACTGCACTCCTCCTCTTCTTCCTCCTCCTCCTCACCCTCCTCCTCCTCCTCCTCATCATCATCATCATCATCATCATCATCTCTCCCTCTTCCTCCTCCTGATTGCTATTGATGTAAAAGAGCTGTACTAACACAATACAAGTAACAGTCTAACTTTTCTTCCTAAAAAGAGCTATGGGAGTGCCTGAGGAATGTTGCTGGCTACTGTGGCTGTGGGTTTCCAGGTAGTGGAACTCAAGGAAAGTTATTATCATGTAAAATCTTTTATATGATATATTAAACATTCATATGTTAACAAGAAAATTTAATACATTATTTTAATTAACATATTTCTTGTATCTGATCAAGAATAGGTCTAATTATTTTTGTGCCTATATACATTCTTCCACTTTCATGGCATTCTTCTGAAAAAGTTAAATCTTCACTGACACTTTTGCTCAAAACTGCTTTGGATAATTGTAATGCCTTTCATTCATCTTCCACACCCTGTGACTTGCTTATACTCCAATGTCTTGTAAGAAGGCTCCAGTGATAGATACCTACATATAGTGGTCTTATAAGACAGATATCAGTGAGAATCACTGCTACTCAACTTCAAAACCCACTCTCACCTCCATCTAGAGATGCACTGGCACCAGTACTTCTCTATCAACTTTGAGGGCTGACAACTGGTGACTACCTCCTTCCTACTACTATAAACCAGTAACATCCCCATATGCAGAAAAAGAGAAGACAGGGGAGAAATCCTTTCAGGCTGCATAAATTTATTTGAATTGATTCAACCCAAATAATATTAAATCTTATTTCTTATTTCTTGGAAAGAAATTAAAAGAGGAAGAGGCGAATCAAGTAGAGAAGAAAAGGTAAAAAGTGCAGATGGAGAGATGATAATGGAAGAGAAGGTAGTGAGAGGAAGGTGGGCAAAGTATTTTAGGGAATGCTAAATGTGAAGGAGGATAGGGAGGGAAAAGTAGTTGCAGTGGGTAGTGCTAAGAAAATGAGAGTGATGAGTGAGGAAAATGGAGAAGAAATAGGGAAAGATGGAGTGAAAGCAGCCATTAAGATGATGAGAGCAGGTGAGGCACTTGGGTTGGATGGATGTCATGCAGAATGACTGAAAAAAGGAGATACAGTTGTGTGATGGACTGGCTGGTGAGGTTATTTAATGTTTAAGAGAGGGTAGAGTGCCGGAGGACTGGAGGAGTGCCTGTATAGTTCCACTTTACAAGGGAAAGGGGAACAAATGTGAATGTAGTAGTTTCAGAGGGATCAGCTTGTTGACTGTAGGTGGGAAAGCTTATGGGAGGGTCTTGATTGAGAGGATTAGGAGAGGAACAGAGGGAGTAATTGGTGAGGAACAGATCAGATTTTTATGGTTAGACAGATATGTGAGAAAGCTATAGGAAAAGGTAAGGATGTATTTTGGGCTTTTATGGATTTGGAAAAGGCTTATGACAGGGTAGACAGGAAGGCACTGTGGGAGGTATTGCAGATAACACCCAGATACCTTCATCACCCACAAATACTCTTCTCTTCCCCCATAACCACCAGACACTAGCCTCCAGAAACATACCCATAATCATATCGCTCACTGCTCTATCAACAAACTGAAAGACAACACATTGCTGCATGCCAAACCCCTTGATATAAATCCCTCTGAATCCTCTCTCCCTTGAAAAGATGCGAGTCCACCTGGCCAGGCTGTGGTGCAGCCACCATCATGCCCATCTAAATTACCAGAAGAGGCTGGATGACCGTATCACATATAACTGTCCATGATGTAACACTTCACCCCATACTATAAAGCACATTATGAAAGACTGCATTATACACAATCATGCATGCCAACCACACAATATATACTCTATAAGAGATTTGATGGAAAACAATTTCCATCCATGGTGTTCCTATGGGAGACAGGATTGTTCAGCCAGACAGTCTAGAGAACAACAACAACTTGTATTAAAGAATGGTAAATAGTCAATAATAATTGAAGAACACTGTTACAGGAAGCTCGCCGCCGTCAAATGGCAGAAGCTGCTGAAAAAAGGTTGAAGGAACAGGAAGGTCGAGGTGTAAGGGATCCAGAAGGGTTAAAGCAGAAGCAAAAACGGATGGAGGAGCTTGAGCGAAAACAAGCTATGGCTGGAGGAGAGCAGCAGGGAGAAGGACTTAGGGTGAGTGTTCTCTCTCTCTCTTTCCCTCTCTCCCCTCCCTCTCTTTCTCTCTCTCTCTCTCTCTCTCTCTCTCATATATATATATATATATATATGTGTGTGTGTGTGTATTTACCTAGTTGTATTTTGTGGGAGAAGAGCTATGCTTGTAGGGACCTGCAGTTGTATCTTTCCGCATCCAGTTCTTTCTTAAAGTCATGTATAGTTTTAGCACTCACTGTTTTCTCTTTCAATTTATTCCATGTATCTATCACTCTATGTGGAAAGCTATTCTTTTTCAGATCTCTTCTGTAACTGTCCTTCTTAAGTTTCTTCTTGTGTCCCCTTGTATTTCTTCTGTCCCATTTAAGTAGATCATCCCTATCAAGGATTTCCATCCCTGGTCTTATGTGTATTGTATTTCTCTAGTCTATATATTTCTTCAATTTCTTTCCCTGTTTCTTGTTCATCCTCTTGAACTACTTCTAATATATTGTTTACCTTTTCCTTCTCTTTTACTGATGAAGTCCTATTTGGATTATGCTTCTCATCCATCCCTAATATAATTATATATTTCTTTTTGTCCACTAAGTCTCTTACTATATTCTCCTCTCTCATCATTTTAATAACTGTCTTTAGTTTGTTCTTTCATCTGTTGTGTCACTTTATCTCTAAATACAATTTTGTTGTTCTTGGATTTTTCTCCAACCCTGTGCTTCTTTTGCTATGGACTCTTTATTCTCTTTATTATTATTCTTTAATTCCTCATTCTCCCCTTTTACTTCTTTTAACTGTCTTTTTAATTCTTCTATTTCTTTAGTTAGGTTTTGATTCTCCTTCTTTAGTTCTTCCAGTTTATCAATTCTTTGGGTAACAAGTGTTAATTTGTTAAATCCTCACCATCAATTACAATCTCTTTACTTTGAGCTTCTGTGTTGAATATTACTTTGGTTTTACTCTTATTCATTTTTAAACCTACTTTGAGACTTTCTTTGTTTAGATTGCTCAGCATATTTTGCAAGTCTTCTGCTCTTTCTGAAATAAGAATAATGTCATCTGCAAATCTTAGGTGGTTCAAATATTCACCATTATTCTTCAAACCTTTCTTTTCCCAACTCTTCTGAAAATATCTTCCAAACAAGCTGTGAATAATTTGGGTGAAATTGTATTACCTCAATCTTTATCTTTGCTGTATCTTTATGTAGTTGAATTATAGCGGTACCTTTTGCATAAATCTTTTCTAAAACTCTTACAATCTGTTCGTTTGTACCCTGTTTGCATAGCGAGTTTAATAGTGCTATTTGTTCTACAGAGTCAAAGACCTTCTCATAATCTACAAAAGCTAAGCACAGAGGTATATTGTATATATGTATAAGTTGAAGATAAATGTGGGTAAAAGTAAGGTGATGAGATGTACAAGGGGTGAGAGTGGCAGCAGACTGGAAGTGAGTATTAAGGGAGAGAGACTGGAGGAAGTGGATAGTTTTAGATACTTGGGTGCGAATGTGGTGGGAAAGGGAGGAGTGGAGGTAGAATGTAGATTGAGAGAAGTGAGTAAATGCCTTGGTGGATTAAAAAGTGTAATGAGAAATAGACATTTGGGAATGGATGCTAAGAGGAGATTGTATGAAGGAGTGATAGTGCTGACAGCACTGTTTGGGGCAGAAACATGGAACATAAAAGAGGATGAGAGAAGGAGTTTGAATGTGTTTGAGATGAGGTGTCTGAGAAGTATGATAGGGGTTACTAGGCTAGATAGAGTGAGAAATGAGGAGGTGAGGAGGAGAACGGGTGGAAAGGGAGTTGGGAGATAGGGTGGATGAAAGTGTATTGAGATGGTTTGGACACATGGAAAGAGTGAGTGAAGAAATACTAGTAAAAGAAGTGTGGAAAGCAGATGTGGAATGAGTGAACATGAGGGGGTGACCTAGGATGAGATGGATGGATGGGGTAAAAGGGGCTTTGGGGAAGAGGGGAATGTCTGTTGAGGAAGGACGGGAGAGGACAGAAGACAGGGATAAGTGGAGAATGGTTGTATATTTATGATGTGATGCATGAGGTGGAGTGGGTGGGGGATGTGGGGTGAGGTAGTATGTGTGGGAAATATTTGACACAGCCTGAAGGGATTTCTCCCCATCTCCCTTTCTGCATGAAGGGACGAAGGGGGGAGGGTTGCAGATTTAATGAAGCGGCCTTGCTATGGATGTGCTGTGTCTTGTGACACTGCTTCTGACCCAGGGCAGTGGACAAGATGCAGGGATGACCCATCATCCAGGAGGTGCCAAGATAAGAGGGAGGGAAGAGGGTGGAGGGGAGGGGAGTGTGATAGGGATGGAATGGGTGGGAGTGGTTTTTATGCCTTTCTTTTTTGGCTTCCTCCCGTATAAGGGGGAAAAAAGCTTTTGGTATATATATGTATGTATGTTGTTTAGCCTTCCTTCACTAACAGATTCAAGTTCGCCTTGGGCTCTTTCATTATTATGCATAAGTTTATATCAAGAAAATAAAAGTACTACAGTAAGTTGTTTTTCACCACTATTTGGATTTATCATTACTTTTAATTGTCCAATATTCATTTTATCCAAGTCTGATTAGTCCTGTTTCTCTTCAACAGTGGCAAGTTGGATAAACCAGGATGTTTTTGCATGGACCTTCATTGAACAACTGGCATCATCTACCAAATTATGGACATGTATACATCAAGCTATTGATCAGACCAACAATAGTCAAGCTACTACAAGAAAAATGTAGGATTTCCAGCTGACATATACAGTATTATATGGATTTTCAGCTTAACTCTCTAACACCTCTCTATCTCTCTGTCTCACACACACACACACACACACACACACACACAAATGTAGGTTTTACTGGTGTAATACTTAGTGTTTTAAGGTCCCATATTTGAGATCCCAAGTTTGAGCTGTGCTCTTACTTGAACAGCTTGAAAAGCTCTCTCTGATGCTACAAGTTGGCATGGTTCCCCTTCAACAAGAGGGAGTGTGTGTGTATTTACTTAGTTGTATTTTACGGGCAGGGGAGCTATGCTTGTGGTGTCCCATCTTCATATCTTGTTTGATCTAGACTGTTTTTAAATTCATGTATTGTTTTTGCACACACCACTTTCTCATCTAACTTGTTCCAAACGTCTATTACCCTGTGGGGAAAGCTTTTCTTTTTCAGAACTCTTCTATAACTGTCTTGATTTTCTTTCCGTGTCTTCTTGTATTTCTACTATCCCATTTAAGATTGACATATATTGCAAGAAAGGAATGGCTGGGCAGACTGTGCCTTCCTGGACTTACAAAAGGCATTTGATAAGGTATCACACAGAAAATCACTATATAAACTGGAAACAATAGGAGGCATACATGGAAAACTATTGAATTGGATGGAGGACTTCCTACATGGAAGAAAAATGAGAGTGGTGCTCAGAGACAAATATTCAAAATGGGAAGAAATGGGTAGTGGCGTCCCACAGGGGTCAGAACTAACTCCAATAATGTTTGCTATATATGTAAATGACATGGACGAAGGCATTGAAAGGTACATGAACTGCTTTGTGGATGATGCAAAATTATTAAAGAGAATAAACTCTGAAATAGACTGTAACTCATTGCAGAGTGATCTGGACAAAGTCTCAGAGTGGAGCAAGAGATGGGAGGTAGAATTCAATATGAAGAAGTGCAGTATAATTGAATTTGGAAAAAGCAAGAAGAGAATATCAAGACAGTATAAAATTGATGGAAAAGAAGTAAAGAAAATAAATTCTGAAAGGGACCTAGGAGTAATCATCACCAAAGACATGTCGCCAGATAAACATATAAATAAAATAGTCGGAGAAACATACAATTTATTGAGATCAATAAAGGTGGCCTTTAAATACCTGGATAAGGAAATGATTAAGAAGATATTACAAACACTGATAAGGCCAAAACTAGAATATGCAGCACTGATATGATCACCCAGTACAAAAAAGAATACAAGAAAATTAGTATACAAAGAGCAATGACAAAGATGGCCCCAACACTTTCAAACCAAACATATGTATAAAGACTGGGCAAACTAAAATTGCCAACCCTGGAACACAGAAGAGAACGAGGGAACCTACTAACCATCTACAAAATTATGAAAGAAAAAGAATGCCTTGATAGAGAGGACTTGTTAAAGCAGGACAGAGGAAAAACAAGGGGACATGTAATGAAACTCAAAAAGGATAACTACAGGAGAGACCTGAAAAAGAACAGCTTCCCACACAGATTGATAGATATATGGAACAAATTGGATGAAGAAATAGTGTGTACAAACACAATACAAGAATTTAAGAACAAATTTGATCTTGCGAGATACAAAAATGGGTCACCATGAGCATAGCTCCCCTTCCCGTATAATACAACTAGGTAAATACACCCATCTAAAACCCATTCATTGTATCTCCCATTTTAGCACCTCAAGAATATAGAAAATATAAAGGTAAATAAGTTGTGAGGGTGATATACACCAATTTTATTGGGTTAATCACAATACTTTTACAATTGCAGAGCCAAATAATGGTGAGAAAATAACTTTAGTATAAGTAAACAATATTGGATGTATGGAAACTTTGAGGCACTGAACTTCAAGACAACTATGGAGGAAAGATATAAGGAAAATGTTAGATTTAATATGAAATTGTAGCCCATTGTTGTCGGTTAAGTGGTGGGAGGAAACTTGATAATTTATAACCTCTGGACCTGAAATAATAGGGAAACTATTGGAGTTACAGGCATATATGCTGCCCCTCACTTCTTAGAAAAATTAATTGGTTTGTAAAGAGAACTTATCAACCAAATTTGTGAAATTTTCACAGCTGGATTTTCTTTTATTAAGGCCTGTATACTCTGCAAATGAAATGATACAGAAATAATATTGAAATATGTTATTGACAGGTCATCTTTTTCTCATATACACTGAGCCTTTGATAATGTGGCATTCAGTAGCTCCTAATTTGGGATAAATCAGCATGGTGACTGTCTCAATATCGAATTTGAATTAGGTGGCATATTTAGTGGAAAAAAAAGTTTATAACAGCAAATTGATTCTAAAATTAATGGTTCAGGCTGCATTGGTAACCGCCTGTGTCATTCCCATCATGTTTGTTGTGGAGCTGTCTTCTGGAGCTTTTGTGATTTAATTTTCTTGTTCTTTCCTTATTTACACAATTGTAGTGCATTAAGATGATTTCATAGCTGAACTGATTGCAAAGGAAGAGCATTCTGGTGGTAGACCTTTTGGTTCATAACTATGGATGTGAAAAAAGTAACATATATATATATATATATATATATATATATATATATATATATATATATATATATATATATATATATATGTATATATATATATATATATATATATATATATATATATAATAAAATAAAGAAATAAGTAAATAAATAAAATATATAATGCTGAATGATAAGCAGATAAATAATTATGATTTATAATGAATAATAAAAAGTAAACAGATGAATAATAATTGAGTAAATGATAAAGAATAAACAGATATAATATAATAAATGGCAGGCATTACAGCATATTGCTTAGGTGTTCTAAATGAATCTCAAAACTTCAAACTTTAGTACATTCTACTGCCTCTGCAGGAAGTTTATTCCATTCATTTACTACGTTGTTTCTACCCACTTTCAAATTAAATCTACTCCTGACAGTTTGTGACCGTCATTTCTTGTCTGATTCGTATTGAGTGTGATAATTTTGTCACTTTTGATGTTGTCAGTTCCCTTTAAAATTCCTTGATCTTGGAATAAAATTGCATGTATACAGTCAATAGTAGAATTAATTGGCTTACCCTTCCATACAGGGAGGGGGAAGAATCTAGGCCTCCCTTTTGACACATGACTTTTAGCCCTCATCTCAAAGATCAGACAATAAAAATCAACAACAAAATAAACATTAACCATACTAATATCAACAACAAAATAAATATTAACCATACTAATATCAGTCACTGGGCCACCTACCTTATAAGGGTTAAAGGGTCTCTTGGTATATTTATATAAAATCAATTACAAGCATGGGCTTTGGCCTGTAGAAGGAAACATTAATCACAGTCTGCAAATAGTGCTTGAGAACCACACTCAACTATACTTCCACAACATGGTTCCCATCAGACATTAGCCCCACAGAAAAATCTCTCCCAGGAGAAGCAGGACCTTTACTAGCACCTTTGCATTCAGGTCACCATCAAGTAGAGTTGGCCTGGCTACAGAAATATACATCCTTAGACATTGAACACCTCATTTTACACTGCCCCACCCTAGCCACACCCTGAAAAGAATGCAATATTTCTTCCTAGAGTGACTTATGGGTCAGTTTTGTGGCTGTTATCAGTTAATCAGGAGTCATGGGTCTTGTGTGTGAAAAATCAGGGGCAACAGATTAATTTCCTGATTTGCATTGTTCAAAATTTTGCAAAATATATCTAGACTTTGCATCGACTCCAAAATTTGGATAAATAGGAATGACCAAAGTCACATATGTACCAGATTATCAAAGGTTTGTGTACTTCAATTTTTTGCTGGCAGTTAGTGAGGCCTCATTTATGAATTATTACTGTGGTTTCTGTTTGGTTTACCAGTTACTAACATTCCTACTTTTGCATATTATTTTCTAGACATTAGCTGCTTGGAGTTTTGGTTTTCTTTGATTATCAGTATAGCATGTACACCATGTGTATAATATCCCAGAGTTATTTGCACTTGGCTGCATAGAACCCTGGCAATGAACCACACCTAAACCCCAACATTTGTGGAGGTTAGGGTACACTGACCCCCAAGAATATGGAATTTTTGGAAATAGTTTAGGTCCTCAGGACCCATGTCATATACAAAGAAAAAACACTGAAAGGCACCTGAATCAATTTCAACACCTCAAAACAGCCTAAGTAGTAAAAAGCTAACATCATTCAATACAAATTGTATTTGGTAAGGTTCTAACAGTTTAAGTGAACTTGAATATGTAAGGGCCCAGTCACACCAAGCTTATGACCTGTTTCCGACGACTGACCAGGTGGTCGCCAGCCAGTTGTTTTTTTATGGAAGTTGCTGGTAGTTGGTAATAAGATAGATTGATAGATAGATATATTATAACACACATTGAATATTCCCCAATACATAGATTTTCATGTTATCAAACACGTTAACTTTTTTAATTTCAATCATAGGTTTTGTGTCACCGACAGATTGCTTGATTTTCAATCAAAGGTGGTCGGAAACAAGTCATAAGCTTGGTGTGATTGGGGCTTAAGTTACAGTGATACAGCCAATGCATTATGAAATAAATTCACTTAAGGTGTACTAAAATAATGTGAATATGGAAACCCACAAAAGTAGAAGCGGCAAATGTCAGGGTTAAGTTTAAGTGAAAAAAAAAAAAAAATCTTGCCCAAGTCCTCTTCTTATGGGAGTCTTTGTATACATCATGTTTAGTTCCTACTTGTTCATAACACTTGAATGTATGTGTGTGTATGTATATATATATATATATATATTTTTTTTTAGTTCTGGCGAACACCAGAAATGTTACTGAATCCCTCACTTGACTACAGTTGCCACCTGTGCATTTTGAACCAGTGATCTTCACTGGGTATCTCTAATTTTAGCATCATGATCTAGTGAAAAAGACACTTTTGTGAGGTGTCTTCTTGCTTTCATACAAATGAGAGTTGCTAGTTCTAGATCATTGCTCACATATATTTGTTATATTTGAGGCATTAAGACATCTGTGATGCTGTTCAGTTATACATTAACTCAAGGTAAATTTTGCCATGCATATTACAAGTGCAAATAATCTAGGCAAAGGACCCTGTAGACAAGTTTTTGCAAGCTACAAAACCACATTTTAGAAATATATGGTTTTGTAGCTCACAGAATGTTGGTAAGTGCTCTGAGACAGCCAGCCCTTATAAAGGGGAAAGGAATATATAAAAAGAATAAATAAATAAAATTTTGTATTCATAAATACAAAACCCAGTTTGTACGGAAGTAGTACTTATATGATTATATTGAAATATGTATTTTTTACAGGAGGGTATAGTAACAGTGAAGTAATATTGTATATTATATCAAGTAATGTTACCCTTTTATCTTTGTATAATAAGCATCTTTATAATCCTATTTTTGCATTGTAGATTTGTGATAGTACATCATTGTATCAGATATGTTTTTTGTGATTCACAATAACATAAATTGTACTTTTTTCTTAAGGTTTCATGATCCAGTTTTATATTTTGTATACCTGCCTTCTAACTTCTGTAATTCATAACTCTCCCATAGACAACTTCATTTGTGTATTCAGCTGCCATTAGGTGAAAATTTTCCTATTCCTAACAAAAGGTTATGTGAAATAGATTGATAATGAATGATTGAAAAAATATCTAAATTTTAGATATAGCCTATGCCACTGCAGGTTGAATGTTAATAGTAATCTCCAACACTCACATATGCTAGTTACCCTTCATTAACAAGTTTTCAAACCCTTAATGAGAGGCTAGTCAATCATATCATGTTACACTTATATGCTACTTAACATTTAACTCATGCACTATGGTAGCATTCCATAATTGCATTGAAATTCTCACTCATTAGACTGAGTAAAACCTATATTCAGACTCTTAGCCCTTTCAAAACAGTGATGTTACAGAAAAGGATTAAAATCCTCTGATGTTGGAATAAAATCTTAGGCGTATGTTGTCATAGCAAAGAGATTAATATTACTGTATTACCTTGTACTGTGGGTTGATTCATTTTATCTGCATTACTTTATTTTCTGGTCTTACTTGCATTAATAGATTTTTGTTTACCAGAACAAATTTCAGCCATTTATTAGGATGTTTCTTTTGCTTTTCATTATTTCCATTCAAAATAACTGAATCACATTTTGTATTCCTTTTTACCATTATTATCTGGAATGTTATTCTCCTACTTTCATATATTCATTTAATTATTTGTAAAATATGAAGAGAAATGCAGATACCAAACTCAACTGCAATGAAATCATTCAAGTAAAGGTGATGTAGTAATAATAATTGTTGCTTTGAGTTTCACTAAGTGGAAAAGCCACAGCCCTACAGTGGCGGACAATATTCCTAGGGCCCTCCCTCAAATCTCTCTGGGAAAAAACTATGGACTTTTAACTGTGTTGTATTGGTATTGGACTGTTATCATGTTACTGGCTGAAAGTGGTTAACCCCTTCGATACGATGACGCCTTCGTAGGCGTCATGAGGAGCAAGTGGGTACGCGAGGATGCCGATGTCAGAGTCTTGATTATATTTATTGTAGTTGTACCTGCGTGACACCCATACTCTGTAAACTGGCTTCATCATATTTTCTACGGTTATCAAAATTCACGAGTGAAAGAGAGAACGAGCAATACAGCGGTGATTTTATTTTTTATAATGCGAGTATTATGATGCAACATCACACGTCTGGCAGCTAATGCTGCCCGTGAGATTTTGGCCCGGAGTGAAGGGGTTAAGAAGGAAAGCCGTCACCAGTTGTCAGCCTTCCATGTAAGAGGTCTTGGGTCCCGTCTGGAGACCAAATGTCAACCCAGTAGGGCTGTACTTCTTGGTGTACACGAGGGGTTTGGCAGGTTTTGAAAATTTTGATGGTACAGTGGAACTATGAATTTAGCAATCCAAGAATCTTCTCCCTGTCACCCACCTTCAAAATCCATCTGCAACCTTTCACCTCTATCTGGAGGTCCAGCCCTGAGGTGCTCACATTTGGTCTCCAAACTGGGCCCAAGTGTCATCTACTGTGTTTCCTCCACCTTTTCACGAAAGGAGAGCTAACAGCTGACTACTGATCCCTTCCTACTTCGATATGCTGGTGACAGAAATAATCTTACACTCCTACAACACAGATAAAAGTCCAAAGTTTCTTCCCAGAAGGATCTATGGGAGAGGGAAGGCTAGGGCAGTTACCAGTACTTGTGGGTCCATGGCAACAATTATTATTATTATTACAATGCAGTTGTGTCTCATTGTATTGCCTTTCACTCAACCAGTATGACTGAGGACAGAGTGACCTTTATCCCTAAGGTGCTGAGAGAGGATGGGTGCTTGAATGGGTTTCAGTTGTGTATAATGTGGATGTGTGCTTGGCCACCCCATTATAAAGGGAATGGATGTTTAGTATTTGTATATTAGTTTCTCTCTGTTTACTCTTTTATGTTCTCTTGCTCAACAGACATTCCATGTACATCCAAAGTCTCCCTCACCCTTCCACCTCAATTTTAGTCTTCCTCTGAATACCATTCTTTTTTTTTCACCCTCTTAGCTATTCTTTCCACATTTATTGTTTCCATATGCCCAAACCACCTCAGCACTTCTGTTATGTCCATCAGCTTTCTTTCCATTCGGATCCTCTGTCCATTCTTATAACACATCACATTTCTCAGACACTTATCTCAAAAACATTAAGTTTTTATGTACTGTAGTACATTTAGTATTTATATAAAGCAGATTACATAAGCAGTTTACTTCATTGCACTAAAGGGATAGGGCATACTGAATGGTAGTAACTTCACCTTCTGAAAGGTAATTTACTAAAACGAGGGCATGGAGGAGGGATTGAGGGAGTAGATAACACCTTGGTGGCCTGGCTTTATCAGAGGATTCTTGCTCCTTCTCCCATGCTTACCCACCTCACTTTACAGGTAATGGCACAGAAGATGAAAGAAAGTACATCACTGTGATAATTGAAAGTGTGTTCTCTTTATTTGCTGGATTTCACTCAGTAACTACAGGTCAAGCCTGTGTTCATATTTCTTGCTGAAGAAACATTTATTAGATTTCTATATTATGTAATTGTAAGGCAGATTTTGCCTAATATACATGTTCATGAAGATATTCAAAGAGGTTAACATATTGCCCTCTTTATGGACCTAATGTATAAGGCTAATAAATTATGAAGTTCAAAGTCTTGCTTGAGAATTGCATTCAATATTTTATGAATATCCAACAGCTCAAGTAGAAAGTTTAGCAACATTTTTTAGAATTATGTGTGTATGTGGTTTTTAATCATAACATGACTGGAATTCCATATATTGTGGTTGCAGATGATTTTCAACATTTCATATTTAATAAAGCAAAGCATGAACAAAAGATTCACAAGAGAAAAGATGAGTTTCCATACAGGTAAGGAGGTTATACGTACGAGTATGATGAAGTTATTGATTGTAAATGTTTTCTTCAGTGATAAGAATATTTTCTACTCAAATTATTTTACCAGCATTTTTAGTGTCTTAAAATCTTGTAAATGTTCAGAAATCTGTATTTTCAGGTTGTTGGTAATTATTGTAGTTTGTAGTAAAACAGAAATGGAGACCTGCTTTTTTCTAAATATTGTATCCTAAAATATTGTAATGATGAACAAATATTCATCTGAAATTAGGTGTATCTCCAGCTAGGCATCAGGTAAATAATATGGTATACCTAAGTATACCTAACAGATATATTCTGGTGAAAAATATGTTTAATATATACTCTTGCACTTAATATTAGTTTGATTCCAATTAGCCTTCAAGAAAATCATGGATCTTGATTCCAATTAGCCTTCAAGAAAATCATGGATCTCTCCAGTGCTATATTTACTGAACCGAAGATGTGATCCTTTGGTTAGAGGTTTCCAAAAAAGAAGTCCTTCTTCATCCTGACCTCAAGGTAATCTAATGACTGTTCCAACATTAGTGCACACAGTATACCAAGGGACTCTTTCGAGTTCGAAAAGAGCTCAGAAGGCCACAGGTTAATATTTACTTTAAGTAATTTCTCAAAGTTAATTCCAGATTTATTAAACCAAAATAGTTACATAGATTTAATAAACAAAATGAAGAGGAGGGGAGTTTAATCGTACATACATACATATACCAAGGCTTTTTCCCCCTTACAAGGGAGGTAGCCAAAAAGGGAAAGGCATAAAAACACTCCCACCCATTTCATCCCTACATACACTCCACACCCCTCCCACCCTCCCTCTCATCTGAGCACCTCCTGGATGACGGGTCATCCCTGCACCCTGCCCACCGCCCTGGGTCAGAAGCAGTGTCGCAAGACACAGCACATCCACAGCAAGGCGAGTTTCGCGAGTTTAATCGTATCTTATTTAAAGTTATGATAGGCATGGTTCAAAGTTTCAGGAAAGGCTCCTGAATCGAAGAAAATGACACTGAGGGAATGTTTCCTGAACTAAGGTAAACACTAAGATTCCCAATAACAATTACCACAAATAATAATAATGATAACACTAACAGTAATAATAATAATTTTCATCATCCCACTTCCACACAGTGGGAAGTGTGAAACCCTTGGTAGGGCAAAGTCCTGTCAGTTGCAACAGGCTGCTGGGTTTTTAAGGCAAGATGGGTCACCTCTCTGCCTGGACATGGCTGTCAGGAACTAACACAACATAACCTGTAGATGGCCCCAAGAATCGAATTCACGACCACCTGCTCATAAACTCTACACGGTATCCTCTGGGGTACTGTGCTGCCCAATAGTAATTGTAGTAATAATAATAATATAAAAAAATTACAATGTAGAATGAGGCCAACCACGTGGTTTTGCTTAAGGTGGTGCACACTAGACATTTCTCACTAGCACAGTGGTTCTTAACCTGTGGGGAATGGCGGAGTTGCCAAGTGGGGAATGACTGGTCGGACAGAAGAACCACTGTTTTTTTTTTTTTTTAATTGATGTGTTTTTGTTTCTTTTTGTTTGTTTCTGGTGTATTTTATTTCCATGTGATAACTGTTAGTAAAAAATCTAATATGCAAACAAAAATTAAGGGCTGTAAAATGGCACAAAAAAGCAAAGCGTATATTTACATACTAAACACTGTATGGGTTAAAATCGAATTTGTCAAAGACCAATGCTGTGGTGGGAAATGGAGAGTTGGCTCACTAAAAAGTGGGGAATTGGAGAAAAAAGGTTAAGAACCTCTGCACTAGCATAATATTTGCCTTTGCTATTTGCTTTGCTATCACTTGCATATCTTTGTGGTGAACAGAGTCCCCCACAAGAGCATATTGAGGCATATGTGTATAGTCACGGGATGTGGGTGAGCAGCCTCTGGTGAGATTGTGTAAGGACAACTAGCCTTCAGCTTCAGGACATATATGTTTGGGCTACGGCCATATTACAACTCTGCCCCAACCAGAGGGATGCTACCTTTCAGTACGCCCCAAGGTTATTTAAGTCGTGTGAGGTCGAGTCAGGTCATAGCAATAATAATGATAATCTAATAACAGCAATAATAATAATAGTAATAATAATAATATTGCATGTAGCCCATTAATTGTCAGGCTATAAGCATACTAGTATCCTTTCTGACTCGGGTCGGCCAACATGCGCGTATGTAGTTCTCTTTCAGCAGAATAAACCACATAGCTTAAACCGAGTGTCACTCTCTCCCTGCGTCACCTCGCCCAGTAACACGTTTCATGTTACATTGGTGAACCCCGGAGTTTTGACGCGAGTGCACCCAACCCGTTTGGTTTCGTGACAGTTCGACCACCACTGCCATACGCAATGGCCGTCCAACTTCCACCATTCACTTATGATATAGACCTCTGGCTCATACACATAGACGCATGTTGGCCCCCCAACGATCCCCAAGTTACCGACCAATACAAGTTGCGGCCCTTCCATCACAAATTGCGGCGCAAATTTCTCCACTCCTAACCGATCCACCGAGCACGAACGTGTACGATGCCCTAAAGCATGCGCTCACACAAGCATGTGGTAGGACCAAAGAACTAGCCATGGAGGAACTGTATGATATTACTTACGACGGCGGTAGGCCCTCTGTTTCTAGCGCGTATGCAGGACCCCAATCGCGCGGCCGGCAAGCCCATGTCCGACGAATTAGTCATGTACCACCACAGGCCATCTCGCGTCAGGGCGTCCCTAACGGCTATCGACGTTACGAATATAGAGGATTACTCGAAGAAGGCAGACAAGACGTTGCAGCAGTGTGTGACACTGCACGGATGGTGTCTAGTAACCCCTCTAATGCGAGTGATTGAGTGTATATGGTGGACAACATTGCGAGTAATCTTTTGTGCGGTGCAAATTCCAGTGAACCTAGTAACGTTAGCGCGCGTGACAGTACGCCTCGGGCTTCAACAGCGAACGCGTTGGACGCACGCTTAGCGCGTGTAGAGGGCCTGCTCGAGCAGCTGTTGCTAGCAGGTGGCACGCATGCCACAACTTCTCCTTCACAAGGTCACGCGAACTGTTTCTACCATGCCACGTTTGGACGCGAGGCTAGAAACTGCAGCCCTTCATGCACCTGGTTCAAGCAACAGTTATGGACACGGGGAACGGGAAACGCAGCAAGCGGGAGGCGATAGCGTCTCCCGCTTCCCTGCGTGCTATGCCGACGGCCTTTCCCTCAGGCCTACGGCCCAACGCGCCCATGCCTGTCACGGTGCCACCCTCTCCTTGCCCTCGCGGTCAACCTACACCGCGCCCCAACCACTCTCGCTCGCACCCTGTTGCGCGTAAAGGATACGGTTAGCGGCGGTCACTTTCTCATCGGCACAGGAGCTGTAGTTAGCGTCATCCCTCCCACCGTAAAAGACAGGACGCATGCACACACGGCCTACGACCTCTTAGCTGTCAACGGTACTCCTATATTGCCACATACGGCACTAGGCATTGCCGCGTATCCTTTGCCCCCGAGTTATCCTTCCCATGGACGTTCGTGGTGGCGGACGTCGGCCAACCCATCTTGGGTCTGAACTTCTTGAGGGCGCACGACCTTTTGTGGACGCACAGCGCCAACGTTTGGTCCACAGACTTTCCAACGCCTACATCCACACCGTTCTCTGGGCGTCCCCAGCTCCGGTGCTTACACACGTCCAGGGGCCTTCACCTTTCAACAGTATCGTTCAAGAGTTCCCCTTCATTACGTCGAGTCAACCCCACCCACGGAAACAGAGACATACCGTTGAGCATACCATCCTCACGGCCCACCTTGCTTCGCCCGAGTTGAGCTTCTGTTTCAGGAAGGGATTGCGGGCCCTTCGACCAGCAGCTGGGCGTCGCCCCTTAACTTAGTGCTACACGGGAATACTGTTTTCTCGAAAATCGACATGATGCGTGCATTTCATCAAATTCCCGTGGCAGAGGAGGACATCCCCAAGACGGCTGTCACCACTCCATTCGGCCTCTTTGAATTCCCGGTCATGAACTTCTGACTCCGGAACGCCGCACAAACCTTCCAGCGTTTCATGGACCAGGTGGTGCAGAGGCTGGATTTCGTCGCGTTATACATTGACGACATCCTCATCGCGTCCGCATCCCACCAGCAGCACTGCCAACACCTTCGCCTTCTCTTCCAACGACTCCATGATTACGGCTTGCGGATTCACCTTGCAAAGTGCATGTTCGGGGCAGAGTCGGTCGACTTCCTCGGCCACAGGGTTTCTGCGTCGGGAATTTCGCCTCTCCCACAAAAGGTGAAAGCCATCGACGACTTCCCACAACCGACCACGGTACGAAAGTTGAGGCAATTCCTAGGACTGATCAACTAGTACAACCGGCTGCGAGCCTCCTCGCGCCGCTGTACGATCTACTGAAGGGAGCGAAGAAGCACTCGCCGAAGCCGCTTCAATGGTCCGAGACAGCAAGCCAGGCATTCCGGGCGGCTAAGCGCCGCCGTGCGAAGCTGTCCTTCCTTGCTTATCCAGTTCTGGGTGCGACGGCAGCACTCACGACAGACGCAGCAGAGGCGGTGGGTGCCGTCCTCCAGCAAGAGGTACAGGGCGTTCTTACCCCGATGGCATTCTTCAGCAAACGGTTAAATGACGCCCAGCACCACTACAGCGCTTTTGATTGAGGACTCGCCATCTATGAAGCGGCGCGTCACTTCTGCTATTTCTTGGAGGCAAAGACGTGTAGGGTGCTTACAGATGACAAGCCCCCTTACTTACGTTATGAAGAGACCAGGGAACAAGCTAACCCCGAGGGCCAGACGCCACCTAGCATATATATCCGATTTCACCAAGGATATCAGGCGATCCCCATTGCGGATAGTACTGCAGAGTGCACAGCGTTCCACTTCCTGCATGGATGGGTCGCCAATCTGGGGGCCCCACACACAATCATCATAGATCAGGGCACGCAGTGGGAATCGAAGGCGTGGACAGATCTCCTACTATTCCTTGGCACAAGCAGGCAGCGTACCACAGCCTATCACCCCGAGTCTAACGGTATGGTGGAGCGCTTCCACAGGAGACTTAAGGAAGCTCTTCGAGCCCAGCCTCACCCAACGTCTGGGCGGACGCAGTTCCACTCATCCACTTGAACATTCGTTCCACTGTGAAGGAAGACCTCCAGCACACGCCCGCGGAACTAGTGTACGGCGAGGATTTACGCCAACCCTCCCAGTACACGCCTGCCCTTGAAACGCATTCTGAGCTCTCATTCATGCCTACCCTTCGCCAAGCCATGATGGTTTTCACACCCAAGACGCCTAGGTTTCCCGCAGCATCCAACGCATACCAGCACCCAACGCTCAAGTCAGCAGACAAGGTGTTTCTCCGCGTCGACACGCGTAATGGCTCCCTGTCGCCTAGGTACACTGGTCCATACCAGGTACTGGCACGCGCGGACAAACACGTCACCATCAGAACTGCCCATCGCCACTCCACCGTGCCATGGGATAGATTCCAGTTACCAACCCTCTCTAACAGTTACGACACCTCCTCCTCCTCCTCCCTCGCCTCCTCTTCCTCCTCCGCACGCAATCCTCACACACCCTGTGCCCGAAAAGAACGAACAAGTACCCCTCATTCCTCCGCGTGAGTCACCCCCCTTCACCTCGTCCGTCCTCTCTTCCTCCTCCTCCTCTTCATACTCCTCACGCAATCCTCGTACACCCTGTGTCCGAACAGTACGAACAAGTACTCCTCACCCCTCCGCGTCAGTCACCCCCTTCACCTCGTCCTTCCACTCCCCCCCTCCTCCTCCTCCTCACGCAATCCTCGTACACCCAGTGCCCAAACAGTACGAATTAAGACTCCTCACTCCTCCACGTCAGTCACCCCTTCACCTCGTCCTTCTCCTCCTACTACTACTATTACTACTACTACTACCACTCCTCCTAACGCCACTCCTCCGACTACCTACTCTGACCACGCAGCGCTGCCCCTCCCACAACCTACGGAACCGCTCCCTGGGATTCCGGACCATCCGGTGCCGCCCGTTGCGAGTCTTGCGACTTGCAAGGTAAGACCACCCGCTTGCGCGGGATCGGTTTTTGTGGGAGGGGAAGAATGTCTGTAAGAAAATGAAAAGATAGTAGTGTATAAAAGAGGGCTATTGCCACTGGGCGATTAAGCGAGCGATCAGGGGCTGTTGGTGGTCGTGGCTGGGGAGAAATGGACAGGGAACTCGAACGGCGGTGCCGACGCCGGGATTAGAATCACCAAAAGTTCAGAAAATGGTAGGAGGCGTAGTAGTAGAGAAAGGTGGAAAAATGGAAAAATCTTTAGTGGGAGGTAAACTGAAATGAGAAGATGTAGTATAAGAGAGAGAAAGGAAGCGATTTTTAGTCAAAGAAAAATTAAGTGTAGATGTTTGTGCGTGGGTCGTGGCTGTTCGTGAGAGGTGTGTGTATATCTTACGGGAAGTGAGTAGAGTTTACTTCCCGCGTATAGAGAGTGTGTTCCTGTTTAGCCCCAGGTTAGGCATGAGCTCTTCCTGCTTTTTCCCAGGTTGGGTTTGAGAGTCGGTAGAGTCAATTCAGTGGCGGTGCGAGGGGGGGCAGGCGGGCGGGTGTTGTATTATCTTTCTCCTTCCAAGCACAACTCTGAAAGCAGAGAATTATGTGACTGGAAATTGTGTGTAAATGTCAGAAGTGTAAACCCGCTTGCCAACGTCAACGAAGAGGCCACCGCTTGGGTGCGGGCTGGTCGGATAGAGAAGCTCCCCAATTCCTCTCTGTCGACCAGCCAGCGATCGGATAAGGGTTCTAAATAAGAGTTGGGTTGGGTTTCTGCTAAGCCAGCGAGCAAGTGTGTGTGTGTGTGTCTCTTTTCTTCCAAGCACTACTCTGAAAACAGAGAATTACATGACTTGGGAAATGTGTGTATTTGACTAAAACATATGAATCTGTTTTCCCTAAAAAAGCGTAGACTCAGAGGTGACTTGATATAGGTCTTTAAAATTCTAAAGGGAATTGACATCAAAAGTGACAAAATTTTCACATTGAATGAGAATCAGACAAGAAACAATGGTCTCAAACTGTCCGGAAATAGATTCAATTTGGAAGTAGTTAGAAACAACTTTGCCAACCGTGTAATTAATAAATGGAATAAACTTCTTGCACAGGTAGTGCAATGTAGTTCAGTTCGAAGCTTTAAGAATCATTTATATAAACACCTAAGCAAGATGCTGTAATGATTATAATTTTTTATATTATTTGTTTTTGTTTTATCATTTGTCTGTTTGATTTTCATTTATTATTAGTTATATGTCTATTATTATTTACTATTTACCTGTTTGTTTATTATTTAACAATACCTATGCATTTATTTATGTATTTTATTTGTTATTTACATTATTATAGTTTTTATTTATTAGTTTATCATTATTATGATTTTTTTCGCATCTGACCTAAATATAGACCAAAAGGTCTCCTGTCGGCATGCTCCGTCTTTGTAATCCTTTGTCTTTGGTGTAAACCCGCTTGCCGATGTCAACGAAGAGGTCGGCCTGTGCCAGACCGGCAGCAGCAAAGGAGATACATCTCCTCGCCACCACCGGCCAGTGGAGAATGCTGGGCAATGGTTGAGTGAGCTGGAGTGGAGAGACATCCGACCTCTAGGAGTGCTGTGAATAATATTTTTCACTTCTAATGAAACCGACAAAAACAAATACCTGTATTTCTTACTAAGTTACAACACAAACAAAACCTAGTTGTAGCCTCACCTTGTTTGCCTGGAGATTTATTTCTTTTTGTATTTCTGCCCTCTACTGGCCATCTCCAATAGTTTCTTGTTGGCTAGAAGTATTTTGTACATAGCTGTGCATTCTTCTGAGAGGTTGATACAGTATGAAACTCATCCTTTCTGCTTTTAGCAATGAATCCAAACTCTGGCCCAATCAGATTTAAACAAAGTCTTTCTTTTCGGCATTTTCAGACTCCTTAACCTCATAAATGAATTACCAAACCACACTGCACTGTGGCCACCTCAGAACTGCAACCCAATATATGAGAAGTAAATCATGCAATCACACGTTCACAACATTGGTCTTGTGCAGTTCCTGTCTACTTCGGCTGCCAAGTTCTGACATTGACCTTGCCCTGGGTACTCCCATGTAATTTAATTGTACAGCATTATTGTATACCTAGGTGTTATTTATTTATTTATTCTTTATTCATTTTTATTTATTTGTTTGTTTATTAATTTATTTTTGTCACACCCCAAGAAAGGACGACAAATGCACGTCCAGCGTGAGGTTGCGCCGGATGGAGGACAAAGTGTTCAAAAGGAGGACTGTCCGGCCTAAAGGAGGACGTCTGGCCACCCTAAGTGTAAGTCAGTTCACAGGGATTGGGTGATCATACTGATGTTTATGAATTTAAGTTATGGTTCTAGATCTGACTTGAATAAGGGTTATTAAAAGGAAAGTTGTGAACGTACATTTATTACATACCTAGTGCTTACATAATCAAGTGCTGCAATATACAGTGGTATCTAATTTCCTTGTCAACATATCAACTTTAGTTTGGCTTTAGTTTTTTAAGTTTCAATTTAATTTGTTTTATGTATAACATCTTACTTAACTTGGTCACACTGATCTGATTGTTGACAAAATTAAAATTTAGCTTTTTCTCTTTTTATAATTCATTTTCTTTATATATAAAAAAAATAGTTACATTATCTAACCACTCTACTTCCATTCACCAATTCAGCATACATCTCCTTTTTTGTTCTTTTTAGACACCTGCCACTTTCACACCAATAAGTTTCAATTTAATGTTTTATGTATAATATTTTACTTAACTTGGTCACACTGATCTGATTGTTGACAAAATTAACATTTAGTTTTTTCTCTTTTTTATTTCATTTTCATTATATATATATATATAAAAAAGTTACATTATTTAACCCCTGTACTTCCATTCACTAATTCAGCATACATCTTTTTTGTTCTTTTTAGACACCTGCCACTTTCACACCAATAAAAGCGACAATTTACATATATAAGGCCATGAAAATAGAAGTATCATTATCTACTTTTTTTTTTTTTGTGGTGCTGCACTTTGAGTTACAGAACTATGATGATGGTTCATATTTCAAGAAGTTTCCTCAAAGAAATGAGTAAATAAATAAACAAATAAAATTAAGTAAAAAATAAAGAGTAAGAAACAATGTAAAAATAAGTAAACAAACCATGGTTTTTCTACTCCATTATTATACAGTAATCCATCAAGATAAATCCAATGAACCATGCACCACTTCTGTACTTCGAAATCTAAGCCTTACTGGGTCTGTATTTACAAAAATTGAACTATTTACAAAAGATTGTAAAAACAACTGAAGTAATTTTGTAGTCTGTATCTGAATTCTGAATCCAAAATCATGTGATACATAACACCATAAGAAGTTGAAAGTGGAATAAATTTTCCCTAGTTATTAACATTCAATAACAGGGCTAGACTCAAATTATTCTAGGCAACTTGTAATAAAGACATAAGAATAGCTTCATCATTTGATATGAAATATATCATTTAATAGATCCTTGATGGTACAGCAGATACAGAAGTAGTATGGAGTGTGGTGATATATACCATTTTGGGAAAAGCCAAGCAAATTTGTGGCACACTCACTGAAGTTCAGAAGAAGATAATTGAATGATACCTTAATGTGAGGAGACATTCATTATACACAGTCTGAAAATGTGTCCTGCTTCCAATTTGTACTTTGGATTCATTGCAGAACTGTTATGGAAAGCAGGCAAATTTATTCAGATGTTCTTTAAAATCTAAAAAAAAATAATTCTTAAGTACTTCTGGTTTAATATCTGCCTTTGGTATGTATATATACATATATTTTCATTTACCGCACCTCTCACTGTGAAGTGTCACCAAACCAATCATCATTAAGCTATAAAAAACAAACTAAAGCCAGGGGAAGATTATGATCAATTTCATTATCCCTATACAAATATACATATACATATTATGTATATATATAAATGGACATTAAGCTAGTAAGGATTAAATAGTTTAATAGAGAAAATCCTTACTATTATGCTTACTAACATAAGCTATAGGTATGTAGATGTATATAATCAAGCTGACAAAAATAGTTTTGTAAAAAAAAATCTTAGCACTAAATTTCTAATTTCAAAAGCATGTCAGTATATTCAGCAGAAAAGAAACAATTAGCTTAGAACACCAATTCTTTCCTTATGCTAAATGGCTGAAGTCTAAGGAAATAGGAGCAGAGGAAATACTGGACTAGTCACCAGAAGTACCTGTGAATAATCCTATTGTCTGCTCTAATTTGGCCGCCCAACTTTAAGACTTGGGAACACAGTTGTCTTTAATACAGCATTATTACAAACTCATTCACACTTTATGTACAATCTTTAAAAACAAAGATAAACTCTTCTTGGAATAACTCAATACTTCTAAAGCTAATATCCATGAAGGCAGGTATGTGGACAAATTTTCAGCTTCTTAAGCCAATTGAGGCATTTCATTCAATGAGACATAGATGGAATGCTTGATTGTTCCATGTTTTGTCAACTTCATTTTAATACCAATGAGAATCAATATCCACATGCAGTGACTCGACAAGAGCAGATATAAAATAACTACAAAGTTTGGTCTTGAATTGGCAGTTCAATGAGTAATAATTTTGGTAAAAATAAATGGACATCTCCAATCAAAGTTGTCAACTACACATACAAAATACAACCTCAATATCATGGATTGTTGCTGTTATTATTGGATTACCTGTAGTGTCATTGAGGCAGGACACTGGAGCAAGAGTCCTTATAGGTTCTTGCCAGAGATCCTCTATCCCACACATGTGATTCACCATGGTCTTGGATCATGTCCTGGACTCATGATCAGCAGCTGCTATCCTCCTGGATGAGAGTTCCATGCTCATATGGTTCCTAGGCAGGGACTGAACTCAGGACTGCTGAGTTAGCAGGCCAAGTTGATATCACTACACCAGCAAGCCACTGTGTTTGTGCCTGTGTATTGTAAGTATTGTGCAGTCTATAAGTATGTGTGACTGTGAGGCAGCCTAGCTGTGTGGGCATGATCTGTTGTGTTGCCACCTGTGATGGCATGTTTTAAGTATTATTTGATGGCCACAGAGAAGTCTACTGATGTATACTTTCTCTGTTCTATTTAGCTAAGCCTCTAATTCATGTATGGGTACTGGAGGACATCTAAAGATCATACTAGGCTCTAGATTACCTAAAGCTCTATCTGTAAGTACCATATGTATGCCGATTCATGTTGGTGCGATTCCCTATGGTCTTGAATTATGTGTTGGACTTGTGATTGAAAGCTATTTTCCTAGATGAGAGTTCAAAATTCAAACATGGCCAGAGTTGGAGTGCTGGCTTGCAGTGCAGTGATGCTGAAATTTTTTCAACTCTGGGCAGGACTTGAACCTAGATCACTGAATTAGCAGTTGAGAACAGTACCACTGCACTGTTAAATCATGTGATTGGGTTGATATGATGGGATAGTTAATATGCATCATGTTGGTATAAGCTATAAATTCTAATGTCTCTGTGTGTTAGCTGGTGGCCTTATGTAATGTGATAGGTGCTGTGGGTTTTGTTTGACTGGTGCTATGCACTGTGTATTTACCTAGTTGTATCTTATGGGAAGGGGAGCTATGCTAGTGGTGACCCATCTTTGTATCTCGCAGTGTCTAGTTTGCTCTTAAATTCATATATAGTTTTTGCACAAACTTGTTTTATCCAGTTTATTCCAGATATCCACCACTCTGTGTCAAAAACTGCTTTTTTCAGGTCTCTTCTATAACTATCCTTTTTGAGTTTCTTATCATGTCCCCTTGTATTTCTCTTATCCCAATTTAGTAAGTCCTCTTTATCAAGGACTTCTGTGCCTTTCATGATTCTGTAAATGGTCAGCAGGTTGCCTCTTTCTCTTCTTTGTTCCAAAGTCGGTAATTTCAGTTTAGCCAGTCTCTCCTCATATGACAAGTTTGAAAGTGTTGGGGCCATTTTTGTGGCTGCTCTCTGGATTTGTTCAATTTTCTTTATATTCTTTTTGGTATTGGGTGACCATAGTGTCACAGCATACTCTAGTCTAGGCCTTATTAGTGTGGCCTTTGCATCTTCACATATGAAGATGCAAAGCTGTTCTGCATCTAGGTATGTTGTCTGTATGCTACCAGTGATTATTCACAATGGCTTGTTTTGTGTGTCCTGTAATTTGTGTTGTGTGGCTAAGAAGGGTGCTGTCCATGCTGGACTAGTATTGTCTTGCACAAATCGTATGTACTGTTTCAACAGTTGAACCTTGTTTAATATTGGGATTAAGTTCTTGAAAACCATGACATTAACTGAAACATAAAAAGAAACCGAAAATCTCACTAGGTTCTGTTAACTAGGGTGCTGGGAAAGAAGCTGTTGAGTAATTTTCTCATCTAAATATTAGTGTCTTTCTTTATTTTTTTGGGCCTTTCATTACCTGTTATAGGTTATATATTCATAATGTATTTTGTTCAAGGAATTTTTTCACTAATCTAATGTAGTTTGGAACTCATGCACCTTTTTTATATTTATGTCCATGATTAGGTGATGTGCATTTGTTAAAGGATCAGCTAAATTCACCATGATTTGTTAACATAACCATATGGTTACATTATTTTATGTAGTACAGTATATAATACCATTTTAAATACTGTATTTTGTGCTACTATTTTCAGTAAACAAAAATAAATTTAATTTTTAACAATACAGTGTCTACAGATAATATTTAAGTTAGGCCTCATAAAATTAATTTTCTGTTCCCTATACTACCATATATATATATATATATATATATATATATATATATATATATATATATATATATATATATATATATATATATATATATATATATATATCTTACATAAGAAAAGAGAAAAGTTCATTTGTCTGATGACACAGAAAAATTAAGAACAAAAGTTTAATTGGGGCAATATTAAACAAGGTTCAACTGGATACTGTAAAATATCCTATTCAAATCTACCAAAGTTCATCTGAGTAATTCATAGCAAACTCAATGTAATGAGTATCCATAGTATAAACTATATTCTTTCAGCACAATTTTGAATCATATTCATAAAAATAACTGTCACCCCTGACAGGACATGGAAAACAGGTACAGTATGCTATAGCTATGATAAATTTGTCTTGAATGAAAAAAATATATTTCTTCTCATAAAGTTTAAAACTAGGGATAATAAATACAGAACTTAATTTCAGGGTAACTCTTGGCTCAATACCACAAAGACATTCACATCAGTGTGTACTCCCATCATCAAGAGCCCCCAGTAGCATAATTTCCTGTAGTGATTGTCACCAGAGCTGTATCTTCCTTGCTGCAAGGATTTCTCCGGCTTTATCTTCATAATTCCATGGAAAGCCTTCAGTGTAAGCATCTTTGCATTCCTCCACATACTTCTGTCCTGATCCCTTGACAAAAGTACATAAGGGATTGTGAAGATGAGTATTGTCTCAGTCTGGAAGTCCTAAACACCGAAGATTTGATGGGGACTCAGGCTGCACAGTGGGAGATCTGTAAATAGAATGGCATTAATGATTTACAAATAAATGATTCTTTTTTTCTTTTCTTTTCTATTCTTTTTCTTTAAACATGTAAATGTTTGAGTGGAATAAAAAGTTTTATGAGAATTAGATATCTGAGAATGAATGTAAAGAGAAGGTTGTATGAAGGAGTGATTATACCAATGGTGACTTGGAAAATAAAAGAAGCAGACTTGGATTACAAAATAAGCAGATTTGAAATAAAAAAGAAGAGAGGAAGAAATTGATTTTTTTGAGATGAAGTGTTTGAGAAATATGATAGAGCAAATCCTCGATATACCAAATTAATTGGGGGAAAGGGTTGGTCATTATAGCCAAAAGTATGTACTGTATATACATATGTATTTAAATTTTCTATGTGCCCGCCATCTATACTGAATCTTGCATTACATATAACCTTGTTCATTATATCAGATGAATGGTCAGTTGGTCTCACTACAGTTGATATTACTAAAAATCATTGTAATGACATTTATTAGAAGAAAGGTCTACTTTAAGTATGAAACTGGACAACATGAGAAAGGAGGCATAAGCAACATGCAATATAAATAGACACAATGTGGTCATCCTCCCTACAAACACAAACATCATGGGAAACCATGCAAGACTTCCCCTCAGACCATTTCCCAATAAAGGTTATCACAGATCTAAAAAAGAAAATATAACCTACATACAAAAGAACATAACCTACAAAAAAAGCAAATTGGCAAGAATACACAGATAATGGAAAGAAAACTTAAGAGACCCTTGAGACCAGTTCTCATCCTTCCATAGGGATCCTGGAATTTGCTTTCTAAACTTGTATGAATTTTTGCCCAGTCCTCAAGAACCTAACAGTGAAAATCAGCAAGAAAATAACAATAAGATCAGTTGGAAGCACAGGTTTTTGCCAGCAGAAATAATAATCTAATCCAAGTTTACCCAGTCTAGAGTATTGACTGCATGTTATTGTGGGATTGAAAGCTGATCAGTAGCATGCATTTGATACTTTAGGGTCTATATGGGGTGCCCCTACAGACCAGAACCACACATAATTTTGTCTGTAATAGAGGAAATCTCTATTCTTACAGAAATACTTTATTATACTATGACTGTCACTCTGTTATGCTGTCCCCCAACTCTTAATACTGTCCTGTACCACTTCTCGAAAAATAGAACAGACAAGCAAGGAGGAGGTATCATGATACTGACCAAAAAAGGGTCTAAATGTGACAAAGATTATTGAAGGCTGTAACATTATGAGAATGTTACTTGTGCTTTGGTGCCGAGGGAGTAAAGGAGACTTGAGTGAGTTTGGAGGCTTTATTCTGGTTAGCCTAGGTCGACACTCGCACTAACCAGAATAAAGCCTCCAAACTCACTCAAGTCTCCTTCACTCCCTCGGCACCAAAGCACAAGTAACATTCTTGTAATGTTACAGCCTTCAATAATCTTTGTCACATTTAGACCCTTTTTGGTCAATATCATGATACCTCTTCCTTGCTTGTCTGTTCTATTTTTCACCCAGTGGTTGTATAGACCATGTCCCACTATGCTTGTTAATAGAGGTCCTTTCAATTTTGTCTCTACTATTCCCATATCAGGTTTTTTTGTTTCTAGATAGTCATTTAGTTTGTTGATTCCAGAGATCATACCATCAATATTTGTGTATGGCACTTTTATTTTCATATTTTCTTTTCTTTTTTGGTTTAGGTTCCATTTTTTTTTTTTATGTACCATTTTTTCAGTCTGAAGTCCAGCACTCTCCAAAAAAACTCGTTTTCTTCCGTCTCTGTTCTCTTCTCATTTCGATCATTGGCTTCAATTCTGAGAGCTTTGTCTTTCTCTTTTTCCTCATCACTCATTTCCTTTTGTATCCTTATATGTTTGAATTTCTCACTGTTTGCCAGTTTAACCGCTTTCAATAATACCTCCTCTGCTATCATTTGAATTCTTAGTTTTATTTTCAGAGGTCTATGTTGTTTTTCTTTTGAATATTTGCCTATCCTATGGATTCCGTCAATTTCTTTATCGAGATTTTGTCCTTCATCCTGTATTTCTTTCAGAATTTCCTTAGCTAATTCCTTCTCCTCTTTTTCTCTCTGGTATCTATATATATCATGTTTTTCATGGATACAATGGACCACAATGCACCTTTGTCAACTGTATCTCTCACCCAATTTTTCTTTTCTTTAATTACTTTCATAACTGCTTCTTTTGTATTTTCCTCCACCTGCTTTTGTAATATTTCTTTAAAAGATACTTCTTGATTTTCCTGTTCTTGTTTCCACTAATTTTTTATTTCAATGAGGTCAGTTCATCATTTTTATTTTTGTCCTCATTTTTCATTCTCTTGTTTCCTCTCTTAAGAATTTCGATTTTGCTCTTTGGGTCACTTCATTCTTTAATCATTTGCTCATTACTCTTGTGCAATGTAATCAATTCCTTGTGTACAGCTCGGTAATCCAGTTTTAAATCTATGATTTCTTCCATTAAGTCATTTACTTCATGATTTCTTAATGCATTACTATATCTAATTTCTCTGTCTATATCTAAACTTTTACCTACTTCACCTGGGTTTCTTTGAAACCTTGAAAAGACATTATTTTCCCACAATTGGTTTTTTCTGGGAGTATCTATCAAACAATGGCATTTGGGGATGACACCTCCAGGGCTTTCTACTATACTTACATCTTGTCCTCTCTTAGTTGGTTCATTTGTTATTCTTTCTTCTTTATCTTTCTCCATTTTGCCAGAACTATACTTGTTTCAAGAACTGGAAAAACTTTTACTGGTCACGACGAGTACCATAGCGTACCCATCCCACACAATAACAACTGGTTTCCTTCGTTATGGGCGACAAAACTGCTGGATAGGTGCGCTCACAACGCAGCACTTCCTTTCACTTCGGTGAGTCACATAAGGACCAATACTCTCACCTATGCTATTTCCTTTGTTTACAAGTGATCTGAACGTAACACCAAAATTCTTGCCTATACAGATGGTCTGCCTATAATAACCCAGCATAGCAACTGCAAAATATCAGCTAAGAATGCCCAAGCTTATTTAAACAAACTAGAACAGTGACTCAGAAATATTAGAATTGAAACCTTACACATGAAATCATCAGTAATATTGTTCACTCAAGACAATCATAAATAAAAGAATAACCAATGGTAAAATTTAACAGTCAAACCTTTCCACTGGAAAATAACCCTAAAATTCTAGGGCTCATTTATTCATACTCTTATGACATCCAACACAACATAAAAAATCTGACATTGAAAATCAACATGAAAATAAACTTAATAAAATCACTCTTATACAACTGATGGAAACAACATTTGACTATACTTCTACAACTTGGTTCCCAACAATCAACAAAACATAGATACTTTACAAACTATGCAAAATAATGCATTGAAAATAATAGCAGGATGCACCATGACCATCCTAACAGAACACCTGTACTCAGAAAGCAAAATCCTCCATACAGTATATATGAAAAGACAGGAACAGTTCTATGTTATAACCCTATATCCTACCACTCACCCATCTCATTACATCATACAAGCACAACCAACTAAATAAAAAAGCCTACTACTCCAACATATACAACTTACCACTTGTTTCACACAATATATCCTTACTAAAACACATTCACACTCAGATCACTAAACAAGCTATTTGCTATCAAACTCACCACTCCACTAAAAATATATATATATATTCATCAGTTCCATAGAAAATTCCTCTGAAAAGAACAGTAGCATGACTGAGTTCAGGACACCCTTCAGCTCTAAGAGAGTACCAGCATAGATTTGGCCTAGCCATTGAATCAAACTGCCCTAGATGCAACCATCACACTGTGGGCACTGAGCACTTCATCCTGCACTACCCTACAATATCCCTACACAACACAATATAGTATTTCTTCCCTGAGTGACCTCTGGATCTGTCTAGTGGCCACTGTTAGTTACCTGGGAACCATGGATCACCTAGGGCAATGGATTGTTTGTGATCAATCAATCATTTCATTGTCCTGGTTCTCTCCCACAGGACTTGAACTGACATAAAAAATGAATCACCAGAAAAAATATGACACTGTATGAAATGTCACTGCAGCTTTGGATAACTCAGCTTACCTGAGAAGTGCATTTGCAGTTTCCATAACTTCATCATGGAGAGCTAATCTCTCATCAATGGATGAGGCTGGGGTTGCTGAGCTGGATCGGTTATTTTCCATTGAGCAGTCACTGACTCTTTCGGAGGACTGGTCACAACCAAGGGAGGAAGATCCACTTGCTTCTCCTGATATTTCTTCACTATTACTGAAAAAAATAATAATTAAAGCACTAGCACATACAAGCTTTATCATATGAAAACAACGACAAATGATAATGAATATTACTACACAAAATATAAATGATGTCCCAAAAGTAATGAGAAAATTCATATAAAATCCTTTCCAGAAAAAAGGATGAAATTACTCAAAATCCTTCAAAATATTCTTCTGCCTTGCACTACAGTTTATGTGCTACCACAGGAGAAGGCAATCTTCAGTCTTTTTCTAAAGTTATCAGAACCTCCTATGATGTTTCTTTATTTCATTTATGAAGCTCTCAACCTTAATTCAAAGGGCAAATACTGACAAGCAAATATATTTGGCCTTCATCTTACAATCAGTCAAACAGTTTGGGGATACTGATTATAAAGTTTCATCCAGTCTCTAATGGAGGGGCTGTGGCACCCATACAGGCCAAAGTCACACAGCTTTCTCCTTAAGGCTGGGGATGAGTCTGTACTCATAAAGGAATGCAGATTTTTTTTCCTTTACTGAGGGATTGATTGCATAGGTTTATTGTATGCAATCAATACTAGAGACTTTGTGGTGTCCCTACAGACCAGTAATACAAAATTATTTTATGTTCAAAGATAAATCTCTATTCAAAGTGGAATGCCAAATAAAATTTTAACTCGATTTTCCTTATTTCTGCTGTCCATAAATCTTTCCTTTACCACTACTGGAACTCCACCTATATTTTTTTTCTTATGTTCTGTGCCAGAAGATAAAAAGTGCTGCATGCTGCATTATATCTTGCTTGCATTAAAAAAATAATCACATGGAACAAGGGAACTGGAGAACTCTTTTGCTGTATTTTTCTCCAAAAAGAAGTCAAAGTATTTTTTTATTTGGCCATCCCTTTCTCTTGAGGAGAGAGAAAAAAGGGGTATTATTAGTATTTGTTGGTGAAAAAATAGTGCTTCTATCCATGGAGACAATATGGTGCTAAAGAGGTATTATCTAAGAGGTGGTAAAGGAGAGATTTAAGGAGGGACAGCAGAAATTAAGTGATCAGCATTTTTTTTTTTTTTTGGGGGGGGGGAGGGGGATTTATGCACTAATCTGGGGGAAAAAGTTAAATGTACATATATATGTACCTCTCCTGTGACTTCTCTTTACTTTTCCTTACTACTGTATTATTGCCTGGCACTAGAGTTTCATTGTTCAATTCACCATCAGTCAGATGGTCATACACAAACTCAAGTGGGCAAGGAGATTTCTGTGATGAAAGAACCTGCCCAACATTTCCAAAGATCCTGGGCTTCTATAATCACATTTTTTTATGGATTGTATGACTAACAATCTATTCTAGCTATCACCAGGCCATCCCATATATATTTCTGGGAAAAATGTTTGAATGCCATCAATGTTAGATTAATGTGGATCTGTTTCTCCATCAGTGACTAGCATGAGGAGGAAGGGAGCAGTTGCCAGTTATCATCTCTTCTTATGTCAAAATGCAAAGGAAAAAAAGGTGAAGATCCTATGCCAGGAGGTATGTGGCTGCAACTGAAGGCATCACCTTTGCCCTATGCACTTGAACTGTTGGGGCAGATAAAAGTCACTGTTGAAAATTGGAAGAGTAGGATTTGAACTCGCAACTAAGTGAATATGAGATCAACATCCTTCTGATTATGCTACCGGTACACAAAGAGTACCAACCCTGCCACAGATGGTCAAAATTGACAGACAGATATCTTGACCCTGTTGACCCACAAGATGTCCCTCAGGTATGCACTTGTGCCCACCTGATTGTGTTGGGTCAAAGCTTCATTGAGGAACTTGCACTTCATTCCATTCTAGTTAGGTCAGTGGCCTGGGAATGCCCTGTGTCTGGCTTCCCAGGCATTGGCACATGGCTCCCTAGTAGCCAATTAGAGCACAGTCATGACCTGACCCAGTATATAAGCTGATGGAATCACCAGAGATTCAGATTGCCTTGGAGCATCATGCTGCAAGCTTAGCTCACTACCTCCATTGTTGTCTCCTCCCCACTCCCCTTCTGGCAGACTGCCTTGGGGCACAACTTGAAAAGCATCCCTATCACCTCCCTCACTGTCCGCCCCACATCATCTGCCAAAGCAAGTCATAATTATTCTCTTGGCACACAACTATCTAGTAAAACAACTGTCTCCCAAACACTGTTTACCTTCCAGTTGACATCCTGACACTTGGCTGCCTAACATTTGGGGCCCTGATCCCTAGCTTTGTTGATTGCCTGCCAGCTCAACTGCCAGATTGACTGCTGCCACTAGCCTGCCAGATTGGCAGCCACTGACTGCTGCCACTTGCCTGCCAGGTTGACAGCCACTGACTGCTGCCACTTGCCTGCCAACTCAACTACTACCACTTCCCTGCCAGCTCAACTGCCGCCACTTGCCTAATAGATCGACTGCCACCACTTGCCTGCCAGCTCATCTGCTGCCACAGCCTGCCTACCCACACATTTGTCTATCACAGATATCATTTCATAGACTACCACCACCATCACCTGATCATTTAGCAATCTAGAGCTGTGAACATCCCCACCTTGAACATCCACACCTCGACTCTGGTAAAGCTAATAAACAGCAATCTTGACTGTCAAGTCCAAAATGCCCTGGATGGCCTAAAGCCCCCACCCACTAATCACAATCATTCTCAAGTGTCTTTTTAGGAGATCCTGCAGCCATACCACCGAAGCTGTATGATGTGATCCCATGACACAGTTTAAGTACGAGTCCCTTCAAGCAGCCTCCCAAGATGACCAGCCCCCTAAATGTCATTCAAGATGTACAGGACAACTCCAGTCCCACAGGAGTACCTGAGCACCCCAAGCCTTGCTACCCTGTCACAGACAGACCACTACCTACTCCTGTACCTTCAGCCTACTGGCCAGCTCCACCCCACCTTCAATTTCCATTCCCGTCGCATCTGGGACCATATTGTTTACTGCTTTTTTGTAGTTAGTTTTGTGTATATGTATATATATATATATATATATATATTTTTTTTTTTTTTTTTGGGGGGGGGGGGTCACACCTCTGCTGCATATCCCAATCTGGGGCAGATCAGGTTCTCTATGAATTTTTTTTTCTTTTCTTTTTTTATTGTCTCTGTCCTCCATTGTGATGGCTACACTAAAACTAAAGTAGTGTCACAGAATCCATAATGTGCACTTTCTCTGACAGGTTGGTGCAACTCGACAACAGGAAAAAAAGGTCACATATTTTACATACATGTTCTCAACTTTTAAAATTTCAATCACACAAAGGAAATGGCAGCAATTAAATTAACATAAATCTAAAACAAGTTCTCATTACTTTTGAGTCATACAATAATACATACATATCTCCACAAATGAAATGCTGTAGATTTTTTATACAACTGGCATACCCATTCTTACTTTTTGAAAAGCTTCTTTTGATTAAATGACCAGAAATGTGTCACTCACAAAAAGAAAACATACAAAAAAACAAAAAACAAAAACAAAAAAAAAAACCTATCTACCACAGCAGCATTTCTGCACCCATCTTACTAGAAAGGCTCTATACCTGAAAACCAAGACCATCGAGAAACATGAGTCCCAGTTCTCACCTATCTCTAGGTTCCTTTGGAAGGGCTGTGGTGAGTGACATGGACCTCATCTGTTGTAGCATCTCTGACATTCGCTCAAGTGAACACTTTAGAGAACCTGAAGAACATATTGAATTTGATTTTGAAAAGATTTCCAATGTTCAAAGGAACTGCCACCAGGAATAGGTTTCATTTAAAGGATGTAAAAGAGTAAACTTGTAAATCCCATGCTATGAGAAGCAAAGTGTAAAAAAAAAAGCCACATCCTTTGAATACCAGATAAGCTGCAAGCCAATAACCAAATCAAAAACATAAAATAAAAATGCTGCACCTTATCTATAGCTAGATACATGTGTGTAATTTTCTCAGCTTTTTTTCTGTGGAGGCTAAAAAGGAAATACAGAATTAACTTACTAGAGTTGATCTTGCCTAATCGATTAGCAACAAGAAACACGACGTCAGATGACCAAAAGTTTGGAATCCTTGGGAAGATCTTCCCAGTATCTGAAGGTAGGTGAAAACCCAGATGCCCTAGTAGTTGTCTGAATGTTGGAGAATTGATGGCCACCTCCTGCTCACTTGTCCAACAAACCAGAGGAATGGACTGGTTGCACACTAAAGAAAAAAAGTTACTGGCTTAATTGCATAACCCACCTTTTTCACTAATGTACCTCTTTTCACCTTTCAACCCTCTTCTCATGAAGTCTTCTTCTTTATACAATTTGGGGTTCTTTAGTATGATGATTCTAATGATATGGTGGGCTAGACAACATTATCCCTTCCACTTACTAGTAAAGTGAAGTGGTATGGGCTCAGGTCTCGGAAGTTCACCACCCACAACTTTCAGCTTGGCATAGCAGAGTTCAAGCAACTGTAGCTGAAGCCACTCTACTTGAGCTTTGTGACCTTCCTTGTCTAACTTACCTGTTCAATAAAATAGTCAGTCTATAGCTTCAATTCACCAGGACAAACTTGAAGTGATATTGATATTGAGCAAGCACCTTAGTGCACTGAGGATGGTCTAGTACACTTACGCATGAGATAAGTAATGATTGCATTGTCCTCCCAAGGGTCATCTCTGTCAGAGCCTTGAGTCTCATCTTCCATTACATCCTCTGTTGTCAGGTAACATCAAACCACATTCATGAATTGCATACATAAATATCTTCATCCTAATATACATATAAAAATACAACAAGGGTGTACTGATGCTACTTCCAGTAAATTGCATGAATTGCTCCCAATACTGATTAACTACCTATACTTAACCCCTTCCATACGGTGCCGCACACGTAGGCGTCATGGGGAGCGAGTGTATTCGCGAGGCTGCCATATCGGCGTCTTGATTATATTTATTGTAGTCGCCCCTCCATAATGACATTCTTTCTAATTCTTTTGTAATCGCATTTTCTATGGTTATCAAAATTCACGGGTGAAGAGAGAACGATCGATATAAGCGGTGACTATATTTTATGATGCGAGTATTATTACGACACGTCGTACGGCTGGCATTGGCTGCTGCCACCGAGATCTGAGTCTATGACGCCTACGTGTGCGGCACCGTATGGAAGGGGTTAATAGGTATTCACATATAACTAAGACTACTTCACCTGAGGATGCCCTTTCTATGGATGGTGCCTTATCCTGTTGCTGAACGGTAGCCTCAATCTTTTCCTGCTGGTCCTCCTTCATTGCAACATGAGACTGAAAGCGCTCCTCCCTCTGTGCATATAGGAGATACTTGGATTCACCCAATCTCAGGTTTTCATTATCCTTATTAATCATTTCCAAGTTAAGATGGGTTTCTTCAGTTTGTAAAGTACTTTGGTCATTTCTATCCATGTTAGTAACTTGCTCTGGTTCCATCTATCATGAGCAGAGTTAATGGTTAAGGTGTCAGGTGACACTAAAGATGACAAACATAAGAGTAATACCAAGACTAGAGTGTGTAAAGTAGATTTAAAATGTTTTATGAAGAAACAAGCCAACCATTACTTTGCCATAAGTCAAGCTTAGGTACCTTGTATTAGTTTGTCACATTGCTATCAAAGATTGCTCATTCAAGCAGAATAGAAAGGAAACCTAACATTTGCTAACTAAAAGCATCAGTAATTACAATCACCACCACCCTTTTAAGAGACAAACATAAAAGCAATACCATGGCAGTTCTAGATACCCTGTTTTATTTTGATGACAACATCACTGATCTAAAACCTAGTTCTACCTCAATGGTTATTGCCTTTTAATGGTAAACGACAGCACTCCCATGCTCCCATGTGTATGAACATGCAGCTGTTTTGTGAAGTAATTTTACTTATAATTTACTTCATAAATATGGATATTAAACTATACAAATATGAGTTCTTCATTAAAGCCAAATATATTATAGTAAATAATATTTTCAGTGATATATCTCCAAACTATGGTATTGACTGCATAGTTATATGTAGTCAATACTCTAAGGACTTTTGAGGCATCCTAACAGACCACAGCCACTCACATTCCTGTGTGTCAAAAACTAATCTCCACTCAAAAAATAATAATGAGCCACATTTTTTTAAAACTTTTGCTGTCTCTCCTTTCTGCTGCCACCCTTGATTCTATCCCTTACCACTATTAAGTTTTCACCTCTTCATTTTATCATATACAACATACAGTGTTAAAAAGATATGAACACTACCATCACATTCTTATTCATATTATAGAAGGCAACTAAATGGGATGGAGTGAGGGGACTAGGAATTCCTCTAAGATTTTCCTCTAAAAAGGCAGCCAAGACAAAAGTGTCTGAGATTGGAGCCATGGGTCTTCTGAAAGAGAAATCTGGACAATGGAATGAATGATTGATTTGCTAATTTATTTTTTGAGCTAGGAGTGGAGGAGGAATGGGGATGGTTCAAGGAGGGAGTCACAAAGTGTGCAAAGATGGTGTGTGGAACAAGAAGGATGGGAGGAAATAGAAGGATGGGTAGTGAGTGGTGGGATGAGGAAACAAAGAAGGTTGTAGAGGAGAAGAAGCAAGCTTTCACAGATTGGTTACAAAATAGGATGAGGGAGTCATATGAGAGGTACAAAGAAAAGAAAAGAGAAGTAAAGCACAAGGTAAAGGAGGCAAAGAGGAGAGCAGATGAGAAATGGGATAGAGTATGACAGAAAATTTTGAAAGTAATAAAAAGATGTTTTGGAAAGAAATTAAGAGAGGAAGAGGAGGTGAATCAAGTAGAGAAGAAAAGGTAAAAGGTGTAGATAGAGAGATGATAATGGAAGAGAAGGCAGTAAGGGGAAGATGGGCAGAGTATTTTAGGGAGTTGCTAAATGTGAAGGAGGATAGGGAGGGAAAGATAGTTGCAGTGGGAAGTGCTAAGAAAATGACTGATGAGTGAGGAAAATGGAGGAGAAATAAGGAAGGATGAAGTGAAGGCAGTTGTTAAGATGATGAGAGCAGGTAAAACACCTGGTCTGGATGGATGCCATGCAGAATGTCTAAAAAAAGGAGGTACAGTTGTGTATTTACCTAGTTGTATTCTATGGGAAGGGGAGCTATGCTTGTGGTGTATTTTGCAACATCTAATTTGTTCTTAAATTCATGTATGGTGTTTGCACACACTATTGTTTTGTCCAATTTATTCCAGACATCCACCATTCTGTGTGGAAAGCTTCTTTTTTTTTAAATCTCCCCTATAACTGTCCTTTTGAGTTTCTTTTCATATCCCCTTGTTTTTCATCTATTCCAATTTAACAAGTCTTCTCTATCAAGGACTTCCATGCCTTTCATAATTCAATGGTCAACAGATCGCCTCTTTCTCTTCTTTGTCCCAGGGTTGGTAGTTCCTGTTTAGACAATCTTTGCTCATATGTCAGTATGTGTATGTGTGTGTATATTATTATTATTAAACCCCATACAAAGGTAGTCTCCTCTGTAAAGATGGATGGATTTTTTTTTCTTTTCTTTTCTGCTGACTCTTCTTGGAAGAACAATTCAACAAGAGGTGGTCCCTAGTCCCCTCCTTTGTTCCCAATTAGTAATTTTGCATGCCTTTCATAATTCAATGGTCAACAGATCACCTCTTTCTCTTCTTTGTTCCAGGGTTGGTAGTTCCAGCTTAGACAATCTTTGTTCATATTCAGTATGTGTATGTGTGTGTATATTACTATTATTAAACCCCATACAAAGGTTTCAATCTCCCCTGTAAAGATGGATGGATGGATTTTTTTTTTTTTTTTTTTTTTCTTTTCTGCTGACTCTTCTTGGAAGAACAATTCAACAAGAGGTGGTCCCTAGTCCCCTCCTTTTTCCCCAATTAGTAATTTGTATATTCAGGGGAACACAGTGGCAGCATCCATGTCTACCAACACAGGGTGTAATATAAATTTCCTAAAACTTGTATTTTTCTATAAAAACTATTGACCTCTACAATTTAACCCCAACACACTCTGATAATATAGCTGTTACCACACAAATACATGACAGGCCTGGAGCCCAGTTTACTTTTGTAACTGTTTTTCTAAAGTTTGCATTAAAATTAATAACAACAATAACATTAATAACAATAATAATAAAAGTAATAATAGTAATAATAATAATAGTAATAATCATAATAATAATAAGCTCACTGGAGGTATTTCTGCACACAGCTTGGAGCATTCACTTCTTGTTATAAATCCCCTCTCGAGCAATTTTTGGATCACCTAGAAGATGGAAAGTAATCACATATTAAAACACAATGGTCAGCTTAAATAAATTTTATAAACTATGTTAATTATATAAAAATTCTTTATTCATCTAATACATGTTGGCCCATAACACACTCCCTTGAAGTGATAACCTCTGTTTCTATCTTTGGGGATAATATTGTGCCAATGAGGTGAAGTCATAGATATTGCAATAGAGAGATTTAAGGTGAGTGGTAGAAAGTATATATATATATATATATATATATAAAATTTCCTAAAATACTGATGGCATAAAACTTGTGCACTATATATATATATATATATATATATATATATATATATATATATATATATATATATATATATATATAAAATTTCCTAAAATACTGATGGCATAAAACTTGTGCACTCACAACCACATATAAGAAAAATGTAATCCTGAAAATGATGTAGCCTGCTGGCAAGTGGTCCAACAGGGAAAGGAAGAGGACCCACACAAGATTACAAATTCTTGTTAAGTTCAACACCTACCTGTTTCAAGTGGACACAACAACCTTGAAAGGCTGATGCCTGATCTCTGGGTCATGTCCAGAAACTTATTCTATATGCTTTATCAATTCTCACCAAATATGTACCTCTCTTTTGTTTTCCACACCTCCTCCTAATAGTTGGAGGCACAGAAACCAACCCTGGCCCATACACATGTCCAACTTGTACAAAATCAATAACCTTTTCACATATATCCATCATATACTACACATGCTGCACATGGATCCATCTAACATGCACTCCACTCAACAACACAAATCTGTTCACAAAGAACTAGAGCTGCAATCACCAATAACTCGTATACCCAAAAGCTCACCACAAAAGCATACCCTTAAAATACTACAAATATAAATAGCATCACAAACGTATGGAGCTGCTTTACTTCCTACATAAGCAGAATATCATACCTCTAACTCAAGAAACAAAACTAATACCCCAATATAGACAATCCACATTTATTGACTACACAAATGAAGACAACACATGACAAAGAGGTAGACTTGTAACAGTAATACATGACAATATACCCTTCTCCAACAAGACAAAAGGAAATGAAAAAACATGAACAGATGCCACACCAGAAATAATCTAAACCCAAAATTAAGTAAAGAAAGCAACATACAACATTACAAATATTTACATACCACCCACCACATCACCCCTCTGAGATATCCTCAACTCCAACTTCTCAACTTGCTAACAAAACACATACTGACATGGGTTCTGAATTCACATCACCCAATTTGGCTGAACACACAAACAGCAGGCCAAAGCACTGATGGTGCAGAACCTCTAACAGTCCATACAAATTTACAAGCAGGAACTTGAAATTCCTGTAGCTG
This sequence comes from Oratosquilla oratoria, assembly GCF_046742065.1. Taxonomy (NCBI): domain Eukaryota; kingdom Metazoa; phylum Arthropoda; class Malacostraca; order Stomatopoda; family Squillidae; genus Oratosquilla; species Oratosquilla oratoria. Next base: position 244,510 of record NW_027467753.1, on the reverse strand, counting down.
CCAGACTAGTTTACTGGGTGGCCCACAGATGGCATTGAATGTATCCATACTTACTTGAATACCTGAATCATTTCCAATGTGCCTGCTGGTGGGGGACACCCCAATTCTATTTTTTTTTTTTTTTTTTAGCTTATTTTGATTAAATTTAACCTGAAGGAGATTAGAGGGACACTGGTGGTGTCAAACATAAACACCAGTCTGTACCAATTCAAGAGAATTTGAACTGTAAAGAAAACTGGACTGGTGTGCTTCAGTGTGCATGATTTGTGAAGATTATGGTCTCAGTAAATCAAGTGTTTATGATACAATTAGTATGTTGACCAAACTGACCACCCCTAGTCACCTGTACTATCCTATCTATATACACATTGAACAGCCATGGCAATGTGACAGCCCTGACACAGAACCTACCTTCACCTCAAACCACTTGTTCTTACCATTCCCAATCCTAACACAGGCTCTACTAATCTTGTAAAAATTATGACTGCCCTTGACAGCTTTCTCCCTATTCCATATATCTGCAATACCTCCCAGTGCCTTCCTGTATACCCTGTCATAAACCTTCTCCAAAACCATAAAAGCCCCAAAAAACATCCTTACCTTTTGCCAAAAACTTCTTTCAAATATACCTCATCACAAAAACTTGATCCATGCTCTCTATATTTCTTAAACCTACACTGTGAATCACCAATTACTCCCTCTGTTCCTCTCTTATCCTCTCAATTATAAACCTCCCATATGACTTTCCAACTACACTCAACAAACTGATTCCTCTAAAACATTTTGATTCACATTTGTCCCCTTTTCCTTAGCCAGGCAGAACTATACAAGCACTCCTCCAGTTCTCCAGTACCCTCCCCTCCTGTTGACACACACTATACAACCTCACTAGCCAGTCCATTCTAAATGTATCTCCCATTGTTAGACACTACATGACACCCATCCCACTCAGGTGCCTTACCAACTCTCATTTTCAATGCTCCTTGTACCTCCTCTTTTCCTATACAGTAGAACCTTGGTTCTCAACCATGATCCATTCTTGAGAACTGTTCCAGAACCAATTTGATTTTACCATTTTTCCCTCTTCAGGTTGGTTGAGAATTGATATTTTGGTCAACTACCGGAGCCATTTTTTTTTATTTATTTATTTATTTTTTTTTCATTTTTTTTTTAAGAATTGGTTTGTTTGACCTGTGAGGCACTCAGGAATTGAGGTTTGCTATCTCTTTCATTTTCCTCTACTATCACAGTAATTTTCTTAGTATCTCCCACTACCACAATCAATCCCTCCCTAACCTCTTCCACATTCAAGAAATATAATACTCTAACCATCTTCCTCTTATTGCCTCAACTTCCATTAACATCTGTCCATCTGCACTTTTTATCTTATCCTCTCTAACTGGGTTACCCTTCTCACTTTCACTTCCTTCCAAAACATCTTTTTATTCTTTTAAAAAAATTGTTATATTCCTATCCCATTTTACATCTGCTCTCCTTTTTGCCTCTATTATTTTACATTTTGCTTCTAACTCTTTCTTGTACTTCTCATATGCTTCCTGAGTCCTACTTGGCAACCAATCTACATATGGTCATTTCTTCTCTTTAACTACCATCTCCACCTCATCAACCCACCACTCACTACCCTTCCTTTTATTCTCTCCCATCCTCCTTGCTCCGTAAACCATCTTTGCAAACATTGCCATTTCCTTCTTACGACAAGCCCATTCCTCTTCTACTCCTACCTCTACTTTATTCCTCACAATATCCCAATCTTCTATCAGCCTCTGGTATTCCTTCTCCTTTCCCTTCTCATTCAAATTGTTTACTCTGAGCACCTGTTTACCTTCTGTCCTTTTCCTCTTTCTCCAATTTTCCTCTACTCTCAATTTCCATTCTACCAAAAAATTATCTCACATTCCCCCACTCTTTCCCCTATGAACATGGACATCCAGAATTCTTCCTATGGATACAACAATTAGTCAATTAATGCCTAATCAACCACCTTTCCATCCACCACTCTTTTCCATGTACACTTATACTTAGCTCTCTTTTTGAATACTGTATTTGCTATCATCAATTCCCTTTCTAAACACATCACTACAGTTTTTACCCAGCACTCCAGTGATATATGTATGTACTCCAAATTTCCCCAAAACTCAATCTACTGACTCATTTACTACTTTAACATTGAGATCTCCTGACACTAATACCCTGACAATCTTCCTAAAACTCTCTAAACACTCGTTTAAATCTATCCAAAACGCCTCCCTTTCCTCCTCACTCTTCTCACTTCCAGGCCAATATGTGCTTACAAAAACCAATATCTCCCATCCCAGTTTCACCTTAACCTACATTAACCTTGAAGATATTTCCCTCCATTCGACTACATGCTCTCCTATCTCATCAATTAGGTAAATACTTACCAGCAGAGCTACCCCTTCCCTCCTTCATCCCCTCCTCCACTCCTGACTCTCCCAACTCAAAATCACCCCCTCCCTTTCAACTTAGTCCCACTTAATGTTAACACATCCATCTTCCTTCTCACAAACATACTGCCCATCTTTTTCCTTTTCCATTTTACTCTCATATGTGCCACAACCATGCACATTTAATGACCGAGATTTTAGAGTCATCAATATCATCTAAAAAAAAAAAAAATTCTTTTACATTAAAAGGCCCATATTAAAGTTAACATGAGTAGGCTATGGATGCTATAACTGGGTATATATTTATCTTATATATATATATTCCCCACTAAAGAATCACTAAACAAAGACATACTTCTTTCTTAATTGGTTCTTCGATGGAATCATCACAGCAAATCTCTTTGATCTTGTCCATCATATCCTGCTCACTTGCTGATGCTGAGTAGAGAGTATAGAGCTGATCCAAATCTTCATTTCTGCAATACAAAATTCATAAAATGTTTCCCATCTTGATAAAATTTAATAACAGTTTTGCAATATTAAAGAATACATACATTGATGATAAAAAAAAAAATCCCTTGTAAGAGGAATGGATTAGTCAATGTATGAACCCATCTCACACCCAGCCAAAACTCATTCATGACCCTTCCCCATCTTAGCACTTTATGGATGAAGAGTCATCCCTAACCCTTACCACCACTTGAGTCAAAGGCAATGTAGCCAGAACTATTTGCCTCAACCACTTCATTATACAATGACAATTCCTCATCCATCCATGACCACTCTCCACTCATTCCCATCCCCTGCACTCCCTCTTCCTTGCTTGGCAGGCTTTCCTCTTGCATCTAGTCCCCTTCTCACCTTCTCCATCCACTTAACTGTCTTCCTCCAAAGTGTATTCCATCAATTTCTGCTTCCAACAAACTTTTTCTCAGTCTCTCTTCACTCACTCCTTCTACACACATGCTCCCCATTTGACAGCTCTCCACACCTGCTCACTGTTCAACCTCCACACTTTTCACTCCATCCATCCTTCCAATATCCTCCATACCTCTTAAACATGTTTAGGCTCTTCCTTTCTGCCTCCTTCAAAATTTAAGTTGCTCCTTCATAAAGTGCCTTGGGAACAATGACCCCTTGGTATTTATCCCCAGATACTTATTCCCCATAACAATTTCCATAACCCCCGACATTCCACCATTTCACATATGGAAAACCAGCAAAAAGTAACTGCTCCTCTCCTATTACTTTCAGCCAGTGACACAAAAACAGTCCCTTAATACAATACAGGCAACAGTCCAAAATTTCTTCCAAAAGATATATGGGAGGGCCAAAGAATAATTGCCAAGAAAAAATATAAATTTATTTGCCTCCTTTACTCTAATTCACCACCTCCAATCTTCCATTCATGGCCACATGTGATCCCAGATATATCTTATTTCCATTGGAAAGGAATCCAAAATTGGAAAAACCCGCGAAGCACTGAAGCCACAAAACGTGAAGCGCAAAGTGGCGAGGGAACACTGTACGTGGGGATGGAATGGGTGAGAGTGGATTTTATGCCTTTGTTTTTGGCTACCTCCCTTGTAAGGGGGAAAAAGCCATTGGTATATGTATGTACGTATTAAATTTTTTAAACTGCTATGGAAAAACAACGAGGAACTAAAGCCATACTAACGTGAGCTCAATTGTTGGGTACTCTAATTTGGTTTGGTCCTTTCCATCCTTCTTGTTTGGAGGTTCCTGACGGACTCTGGTACATTTCCTTAATACATATTCTATGAGATCAGCCCAGTCCTAAAAATCAGATATAATGATGTTAACACAAAAATATACTTTTATGTATTTCATACACTTAAGTATAGTTTCATTGACAAATGTAGCATGATATATCTAAAGGAGGAAGGAAAATAGAAAGATAAGAATGTCTTCATCAGACTAATGATATCTGAAGTAAAATTCTGAGGTGCACAACTTACTACACAAAGTTCAAAACCCTCCTTCCAGATGCGAAGAAATGTGCTCAGGACAGTAGGCTGCAGTAGAACATTCACTGCTCGAAGATCCCCAGCAACATGGTGCATCATGGTGAATATGCAATCATTCACCTTTTCATCATTCATACAGAAATTCTCCAATAATCTGCCATACTGACGCATGATCTCAAGTGTAGCAAACCTATGAAGAAAAAGAGATATAACATATTGACTTTATGGAATTCATGAAATGAAAAACTACTATTTTTCCCTAGCTAAAGATAACTAAGCTGGAAGATAAAAGACGAGAGAATTTGAAATACATAATGAAGCTCATGCCAATGCTTGATCTAAAATGTGTAACCGAGTCTTAGAAAAAAGCTAACATGAATATATCTAATTACTGCATGCTAAACAGCCTTACTTTAGTATCAAAGTAAATTCAACTAGCCCCATATCAAAAGATTTATATATATTACATAAAGGATAGGCTACATATGTTAGCATTACTACTCATATGGATTTTGATGACTAAAGATTACCTACCACTTAAACATTCTGTCCTGAGTTTTATTTAACCCCTTCAACACAGAGAAGAACTCTGCAGATTTTTTCTGGCCAAGGCCAAACAATTCTATTCTACTGAAGGGAAGACTCAAAACAAAATGGGACCATAACTAATGATCCCATTTTTTTTTTTTTTTTTTATCTGTCCCTCCAATCAATAAAATCATCTGGCATTAGCCAAAACATCACAGAATAATGCCATCAGATCAAAGGGATTAAGATTACATAAATCAGAAGAAACAAAGGTGAACTCCATACTTATCAAGATATTTTGCAGCCCAGAACAAGCCTTGTCTTTTGACTAAGACTCAAACTAGGTATACAGTGGAGGGTCCAATTTGTCAAAAGCCATTCAGTGCCACAGAATGCTTCTTTAATGCTATAAAAAGTATGCTGATGCATAAGCAGAACATTATTGAGCCTGTGTAAATCAATAGGTAATACTTAGTGTTGTACCTTGAAGAAGCAACAGGTCGAATTCAAAAGGATGGGAGCAAAAAAAAGAGATAGTTCTCAGACTGCCTTACAAAGACAAAGTTGTTAACCCATTAGGCACCATGTTGCTCTGTACAGATTTTGGGTATTCATACAGTGATACTCACCTACATGAGTTATACTCCTTTTATTTTCTACTATGTGCCTCACACAACCTGTCATTTTTTACTCTAGTAATTTTTTTTCAGATGTTCTATTGTTAAGATATCTTATACTTAGGTATCATTTTCAAATATAACCATACAGCTATATATTGATAATAACCAATGTTGCCTTTAGTTTTACTGACTAGAAACATGTAGACCTGCAATGGCTGGCAATGGTTCTTAGGTTCTCACCACTGACCTCTGGAAAGAAATTTTGTAGACTGATGTCTGTGTTGTATCAGTGTGGAATTGTACCAATATATAAAGGAGGATTCAAGGAAGAACCAACAAACTATAGGCCAGTCTCACTAACAAGTTATTAGTTGTCAACTCTCTTTATGTAAAAATGTGGAATGAAATGCAACTAAAGTTGATAGAGAGCTATCTATTCCTTCTGTTAAATCATTTATGTATGAGGAACACAACTAATGTCAGCTCCAATTCTTGTGGAATGCTACCTGACCTCTTTCTCCCTAAATTACCATTCTCATTTTCCTCACTTCAAAGTTACTTATCTCTTCTACCATTTTGTTTCTGATTTCACTTTTTTCTTGAATTTGCCACAATATTCCCTTGTACAATACCTGAGACCAGGTACCAGCCCCTTGGGCCTACACCTCTAGGTGGAGACGGAAAGATGAAGAGTGCTTTGATCAGTGGATATCTGAGAAGGACCTGTTTTGCATTTGTGAGGATCCTCTTTTTGCCATAAAAGGTGGGACTACTGTGGGAAGGTGCATTTGATCAGTTAACCTCTATACTGAATGACTTATGAGTTGAACTGGCTATGGGTTGTTTACTGGGGGCTGTGGGTCTCCTGCAAGTGAGAATCAAGGCAACAGATTGACTGACTAGCTGATCCTTCTTGTACAATACTTTATAAGTGATCTCTTGAGGACTAAGTACATATGATCTACCCACTTGTTTCTCTCTTTAATCACTCAGCTTACATGAGGTCCTTGCCAACCAAGACAAAATTCAAGTTGAGATCTAGTATTTTTCTAAACAAAATCTATACTGTGCAATAGCACTGAAATGGTGAGGTAGATGATTTCATTACATAAAAAACAGACTGTCCTTTCTGTACTTATAAGTTTTGAATGGAGCAGGGGTTCTCAACCATGGGGAATTTTAACATTGTGGGGAGTGGCAACCTGAGACCACAGATTTTTAGACTGTTTATATTTTGGTCTTTTGATAAAATATAAAACTAAAAATTCTATAATCAACATAATCTAGAGAAGGGCATCACACTTTTTTAGATGTTACAGACTAAATTGACAAAAACATATTTTTGACCTTTTGAGTTAGATAAATGTAGAAAGGGTATAATAGCATTCCAACTTGTGGTGAAAAGGGGGCAGGAGTCAAAAAGGCTTGAGAACCACTGAAATAGAGCAACTCTATGCAAGATGAAGTTGATTTAGTCTTTGGGCCTACCAGGAGGATGCCTTTTTTCATACCTAACATCTGAGAGAATGTTATGAAAAATTAGTTATGAAATTCCACTGTATAAAAACTACAATACCTTGATTCTCTCAAAAAACAAACATACACTTTACCTTCCAGCAGGAAAACTAAGTATAACCATGTCTTTGAGCAAAGGAAGATGACATCCTACTAAATCAAAAAGGGAAAAATTTATTATCTTAAAACACTCAAAACAGTCAAAACCATAATAGTGCTTGGGTAAAATATAACAAGGTCACAATGCTGTACAATGATTAAAACATCTACTTTCAAAGTTGGCATTAAATTGTTATTTAGTGGAGGATAAAGGCTTAATGTAAAAACTTTGGGAAAGAAGGAAACTTACTGTTTGACATGATCAAAAATGTCAAAGTGTTGTTCAGAAGTCACTGCAGTTGCAGCAAGTCCTTCCTGTGTGATCAGAAAGCGATGATTTGTGATGATTAGGTCCTGGAGGTAATTCAGGTTCATGATGCCAGGACGAAACATCCTAATCAGAAGTAAAAACAACTGACGCACTTCAACCAGTTGACCCAACTCCTCTGTTGAAAGAAAATAAATATATGGGAGTACTGCAAAACAACAATTATCAAAATTAGTATAAGCTCTAATAACAAATGTTTCAACAATGTGGGCATCCTACTCCCAAAATTTCTTTCTGTTTGACTGTCAGTTCTTCTTGTGTGAAAAGTGGAAGAAAGATAAACAAAGAGAGACTTCTTAGGCATGGTCTGAATACTGAATACCAGCCCTTCAGAGTTGTACCTCGATGGAGGCCGTCTCCTGCCCACTGCCTGGATCAGAAGCAATGCAGCAAGACACAGTACATCAACAGCAGGGCTGCTTCATTTACATGGTAACCCTCCCTCCTCATCCCCTCATAGTGAAAATAAAGGAGGCAAAAAGGAGAGCTTATGTAAAGTGGGGAAGAGTGTGACAGAAATTTTTGAAAGTAACAAAAAGGTATTTTGGAAGGAAATTATGAGAAGAAGGGGAGGTGAATCAAGAAGAAAAGGTAAAAGGTGCAGATGGAGAGATGGTAACAGAAAAGGTGGCAGTAATAGGAAGATGGTCACAATATTTTGCGAGTTGGTAAATATGGGGGAGGATAGGGAAGGAATGATGGTTGTAGTAGGTGGTAAGAAAATGATAGTAATGGATGAGGAAAATGGGGGAGAAATAAGGAAAGACAAAGTGAAAGCAGTCATCAAAATGATGAGAGCAGGTGAAGCACCTCGGTTAGATGGGTGACATGCAGTGTCTAAAAAAAGGAGGTACAGTGTGGTGGACTGGCTGGTGAGGTCGTTTAATGTCTGTCTAAAAGAAGGTAGAGTGCCAGAGGAGTGGAGGAGTACCTGTGTAGTTCCACTTTATGTGGGAAAAGGGAACAAATGTGAGTGTATTAGTTTCAGAGGGATAAGTTTGTTGAGTGTAGTTGGTAAGGCTTATGGGAGGTTTTTGTGAAGGAGAGAAACAGAGGGAGTAATTGGTGAAGAACAGAGTGGGCTTAGGAAAGGTAGGAGTCGCATGGATCAAATTTTTGTGGTAAGACAGATATGTGATAAAGTTTTAGCATAGGGTAAGGATATTTTTTGGAATTTCATGGATCTGGAAAAGGCTTATGACAGGGTAGACAGGAAGGATCAGGGGAAAGCTGTTTAGGGCAGTCAAGATTTTTATGAGAGTAGTAGACCCTGTGTTAGAATTAGAAATGGAGAGTGGTTTGAGGTAAAGGTAGGACTTCCCCAAGGATGTGTCATGTCACCATAGCTGTTTAATATGTATATGGATGGGGTGGTGCAGGAAGTAAATGCAAGGGTAATGGGCAAGAGAGTGGAGATGGTTAAAGAAAATGGAAAAAAGTGGGACGTATGTCAGTTGTTTGCTGATGACACCATGCTAGTGGCAGGATCAGAGGGAAGATTAAGGGAGTTAGTGACAGAGTTTGGGAAGGTGTGCAAGAGGAGAAAGTTCAAGGTAAATGTGGGTAAATGTAAGGTGATGAGATATACAAGGGGAGAGGACAGCAGCAATTTGAAAGTGAGTATTAAAGGAGAGATACTTGGAGTCACATATGGCAGGAAAAGGAGTGGAGGTGAAGGTAGATTGTAGATTGAGAGAAGCAATTAAATGTCTTGGGGGATAAAAAAGTGTAATGAGAAACAGACATTTGAGAATGAATGCCAAGAGGAGATTGTATGAAGGGGTGATTGTGCCAACAGCACTTCATGGGGCAGAAATGGAACATAGGAGAGGAAGAGAGGAAGAGTTTAAATGTGTTTGAGATGAAATGCATGAGAAGTATGGTAGAAATGGAGAAATTATGAACAAGCATTTTAAATCATTGTTTATGAGGGAGAACATACAACTTAGAGATGTTGAGTGGGAGGGAAAAATCCCCCCTATGAAAGAGACAGAAGTAACAAGGAATGAAATAATGAATCACTTGAGTAATCTTGATGTTAGAAAATCGCATGGTCCAGATGAAATGGCAAACTGGATTATGAGAAAATGCTGGAACGAACTAACAGACAAAATACATAGTCTAATAAGCAGTTCAATGAAAGAAGGAAAAGTTCCAGAAGAATGGAAAAAAGCAAATATAGTACCAATATGTAAAGAGGGAAAAAAGGAAGACCCTACTAACTATAGACCAGTCTCTCATACAAGTACGGTAACTAAAATTTGTGAAAGAATGGTCAAAATTAGATGGGTAAAGCATTTGGAAAAAAAACAATGCACTAAATCAAGATAATGTGGATTTAGACAAGGAAGATCATGTGTCACAAACTTGGTGTGTTTCTATTCAAGACTAATAGACATAATACAAGAAAGAGATGGATGGGCTGATTGTGCATTTCTAGACCTGAAAAAAGCTTTTGATAAGAAGCCACACAAGAAATTGCTAAAGAAATTAGAAACTGAAGGAGGAATACAGGGCAAACTGCTAAAGTGGATGGAAGACTTCTTGCATGAAAGAAAAATGAGAGTGGTGATACGAGACAAACATTCTAATTGGGATGAAGTGATTAGTGGAGTTCCACAAGGAGCAGTTTTGGTCCCAATAATGTTTGCTATATATATTAATGATATAGATAAAGGAATTGAAAGTTATATGAGCTTCTTTGCGGACGATGCAAAACTGTTGAAAAAAATGAACACTGTAGAAGATTGTGAGTTGCTGCAGAGTGATCTCAATAAAATATGGGAATGGAGTAGGAAGTGGGAGATGGAATTCAATATTAAGAAGTGTAGTATAATGGAATTTGGAGGAAAAAAAAAAAAAGTGGGATAAAAATGGCACCTACACCATCAGATTTGACATATGAACAAAGATTGGATTAATTACATCTATCAACACTGGAACAAAGAAGAGAAAGAGGTGATTTGCTAACCATTTATAGAATTATGAAAGGGATGGAAGTTCTTGATAGAGACAACTTATCAAGATGGGACAGAAGAGAAACAAGAGGACAGTTACAGAAGAGATTTGAAAAAGAATAGCTTCCCACACAGAATGATTGATGTCTGGAACAAACTAACAGTGAGTGCCAAAACTATACAAGATTTTAAGAACAAACTGGATGCAGAGAGATACAAAAATGGGTCACTACAAGCATAGCTCGTTCCATAAAATACAACTAGGTAAATATATATATATATATATATATATATATATATATATATATATATATATATATATATATAGTAGATTTTTTGCTCTGGTTGACATGACTTTACTCAGTAGTGAGGTAAACATAACAGGGTCCCCTATCAATCAAGACCTAATGAGGAGTTATCTTCTTAGCTAAATATAATTTTCTAATATCTGTCACAACAGAACCTTTGTCTATGCTGAAGGTATTCAACTATACCTTAATCATAAATTTCTAAGGAGCAATCTTATGGTTGAGAGTTATCCATAACTATATCACATGACAAAAACACTTAATAATTTAGTCAAAATACCTCTCATCTTCAATATGTGTCTTGAGTCCAGACTGGTTTGTTCCTTCTTCATACACAATTCAAATGATATGAAGAATTCACGTAATGCAGTAACCACCAGGTGTAGGCGGCGTACATGAGGTACCAAATTCTGCTCACCTGCACGCACAGCTCTTTCCAGTTCTTCCTGCATAACTACACCTTCATATACCAAATACGACACAACCTGCCCCAAAAAAGACAATAACCAACATTTTATGTAAATATAGGATAGTGTTCCATGAATACCAATGAAAAAAAAAAAAAAAAGTTTTTGAGGAAGCATCAGCTCAGGCTGAAGTAATGAATGAAAGCTTTCAATCTGTTTTCACTATGTGCAGTGATCTTGTTGAGAAAGGAAATGTGCGCAAAAATAACCAGATAGAAAGCAAGAAATGAAAAAAATATATATATAATATTTGATGCACAATAACCTGATAAACATTATTTACAGCCAATGTATTGACAAAACATGTCCATTAGCAAAGCTCAAATCCAAATCAGATCTACAAGCAACTTGTTTGAAACAAGTTTCTTCAAAATACAAAGATTTTTGAGATGTGACAAACTGAGCTGTTAAAGTTTACATGTCACTGTTATCTCTGTTCCCTAAACAGGCAAAATTATTCATTTTCAAAGAAGTGTGCAGTGGTTACTTACATCAACTGAAAGAACTGGGCAAATCTGTGAAAGTTCAAGGTCCAACTCCACAGCAAATCTGAGAAAGTAAGTGATGAGCCACAAAAGATGAGACTTATCCAAGTCAATCTGGTATGGCAGGAGAACCTGCATTCGGAGTCCCTGGACAAGATTGGAGTAACCATTCATCATGAAATCGATTGTGAACTCTTTGAGCAAATTGGATATATCTTCAGGTGTGGGGTGATGGTGCAGGAGAGCTTTAGCTTTGACACTATTGCTTTCTTTTCGTTTGAGCAGTTTGCTGCGCTTAATATTGCGTTCCTGTAGTGCCTTCTGTAGCATCTTTGCTGGCCGTGGTTTACTCAACATCTTGTGTGGCTTCTGATGATGATGACGCTTAGCGTGTGGGCCCTCATCACATTCTGACCCTGTTGAGTTGCTGGACTCATTTGTCTCTTGAGTGTCTGTGAGCTTCTTTTGTGACATTGCATGTCTTGTTCTCTTTTGCCCAGCAAGTGGTTTAGCCTTGTGCAACTTAGGTAATGGAAGAGGTGACTTCTTCACACTAGAGTCACCAGAACCAGATTCCTCTTCATTTGGGGGATGTTTCAAAATGGTCTGTGATTTTATGGATATGTGTGCATTCTCTTGATATGGACCAGTTGTTGATTCTACTACCTCTTCCTCCATACGCTCTCCCAAATCAATTACTGGTAACTTGTCTCCAGTTACACTTTCACATTTGACTAAGTCTTGCTCCATCTTAAGTGCAACAATGGAAGATAACAAGACATCTTCCCCATTGGGTGATCCTTTCACTGGGTGATCTTCCTCAACCTCTACTGGTACTCCAGATGGTTCTTGCTCCATGGTGGGGATTGGACTGCTACTCTCACTACCACCTTCACTTCCTCCACTAGTACATCTATCATTTTCTCTTTCACCTACTTCACTTTCTTCTATTTCAGCCTCTTCTTTACACAACAGTTCATCGTTGGCACCTTTACTTACAAGGTCATCAAGACTTTGGTCAGTGTTTAAATCAGATTTAATAACATCTTTTGTCTGTGTTATGTCTTGTCCCATCTCTTCATCTGTGTGAACCCCACTTTCAGATGACTTGCACCTGCTACCTTCGCTGTCAATACTTTCTGATACTCGAGATTTTGATTTATGTTCTTTTGACCCTTCTGGGGCAGAATCATCTTGTGAGGACTCCACATCTATCATAGATCCTAAGGGGCCAAATCCACTATCCTTACTACTATCTTCTTTCTCAATTTTACAACACTGAGTCATTAGTGATATGTCATTAGTTTGACCCTGAGTAATTTCTTTCTTTGTCATTCCATCCACAGGTGATAAACGTTCAGATGAGTCTGACACTGGGTCTGATGTAGAAACAGCATCCTGGAAATAAAGAACCATATATGAACATTAGCATAATCTTACATTGGTACAAGATCTTGCTTATTCTAATGCCTCTGATTACTCAAAATACAGGTCTACAAATGGCAGAAATTATCAATTAAAGTGCATGCTGAAAAAATGAATGTATTAAGAAGTATTGGTATTTTGTCACCAATAACTAGTTCATCTGTATTTGGAATTAATATTGTGCTGAGGAAGTGGAGTAATAGATGTGGTAAGGGAGAAATTTAAGGAGAGTAGTAGAAAGGAGGCATTGTTGAAATTAAAATTGATCAGCATTCTTTTCTGATTGAAGATTAGTCTCCAATCATAAAAGAATGCTGTGTGACTGGTCCATACGAGTGTCACTGAAATCCTTGAAATAATGACTGCTTAAAATTTATGAAATCAACAATCCAGACAAGGATAAAAATATAAGATAACAAAGGAAAAAAATATGTAAACTGAAACAGCATCATGAACCATACTGACCCAATTTTTTGAAATGATGATATTTCATATCAGTTTGACACAATTTGAGTGTCCAGTTTAAGATATGAATTAAGTACAGTATAACTAAAAAGTTGGTAAAACTTTTATCAACTATACAGTATAACTAAAAAAGAGGAGAAATTTGAAAGTTAATGTGGGTAAAAGTAAGGTGATGAGATGTACAAGGGGAGAGGATTGTAGCAATTTGGAGGTGGGTATTAAATAAGTCAGGCTGGAGGAAATGAATAGCTTTAGATACTTGGGGTTGCATGTGGCAAGAAAGTGAGCAGTGGAAGTAGAGGTATATTGTACAGTGAAAGAAGCAAGTAGGTGCCTTGAGGGATTAAAAAATATAATGAGAAATAGACATTTGGGAATGGATGCTAAGAAGAGATTGTATTGTAGGAGAGAGGCCGAACGCAAAGTATGGGATCCAATGTATTTAATGTTTCGCCCAGCAGGGCTTCTTCAGAAATAACACAGTGGAGAAACATCTGACTCCTTATATAGCCTGAGCTTGCGGGGAGAAACAAACATAAAACTGGTGTAAACACATTTTGCGTAAATTGCTTTTTACTTGGTTATTAAAATTGTTAGACATAGATTTGATACAGGCCACAATGCTGACTGGAATAATTCAAACATTATTAAATATGAAAACCATACTATGAAACGTAGATGTTTTGAATCTGCTTTTATATCTCTCATTGATAATATAAATCAAAACAATGGATTTTTTACAAAAAATAAACCTTAAGCAATTTCAATAACCAAATAACAAGCAATTTACACAAATTGTGTTTACACCAGTTTTATGTTTGTTTCTCCCCGCAAGCTCGGGCTATATACATAAGGAGTCAGATGATCATTTTAATTTTGATAGAATTTGTGAAGAAAAGTTACACGTATCAATATAACTCAATGGAAAAGGTAACACAAATAAAATCTTAAGAAAGTAGAAAAAAAAAAAAAATCAATTTGAGGAGCGAGACAGCCTTTGGAAATAAAATATATTCGGCTGTAAGAAAAGAATATAACCCTTTCATTATCTTTGAACTCAACTATATTACCGCCCACGAAAAAGTAAAATAAAAATAACCAATATTTAAATATTTGGTAAAATTATACAATAATTCTATATTTACATGCTTTCTCCTTACAAAGGCTATCATAGTTTGTGGCAACATTGATTTCACAAATATAAATAATATTTATGAACACATACAATGGTTTGTTTAATCATAGTAATTTTTGTCACAAAATGCTAATCGCTTTAAGGGGACACTACAGTAGTGGCATGTTACCCCATCATACCCCTTAAACCCTTAACCCTAGCCAAAATAATATTTTTTTGGAAATGAAATATAGTTACCCAAGTATCTGGAGTGATAGGGTATCAGAATGTATATTCTTATGGGGGTCTATCTCCCAAACACTAGGAGTTTGTGAACAAACAAACAGACAGACAGAAGCTACTTTATTATAGTATGTATGTATGTATATATATATATATATATATATATATATATATATATATATATATATATATATATATATATATATATATACACATGTGAGAGTGATAGGTGGGGAAGGGTAAACGAAGCAACTAGTCTCTTAATAATTGACGCTCTGGAAAAAACCTGACACTCAAGGCTTGATGAGTTCCTCCCACTACGGGTATAAATTTTGTGATCACAATGTATTGTAGCAAGTCCTCCGAAGAAGATCATAGAGACCTAAATGTTAGGACAATAAATGTATTCTTAAGCCCATCTTCGTTTACCCTTCCCCACCTATCACTCTCATTTGTCTCGGACAATTTCTAAATATATATATGTGTGTGTGGGTATATATATATATATATATATATATATATATATATATATATTATATATATATATATATATATATATATATTTAAACCATGAAATGTCATGGAAAAGGGAAAGATAGGAACATATTTAGAGCACATACCGATGAAGATGAGGACATTGTGTTATTCTCTTCATCTTCAGAGGACTCTGGCAAGGATGTGTCCAGCCACTCTTTAATGAGTTTCCTGATCGTGCCTTGTTGTTGCTCACGATACATCAGAGACACTAACTGTACCATGGTTATGTTCCACAAGTGCTGCAAAAGAAGAAATTGTATAATTAGCATCATGCTGCAAACAATTTCCAATTTTCTAAATACTTCATCCTTGTCATGAAAACTCCTGACAGGTAGTATGTCTTTGACAGCTGAATGATAACTGGATTTCCTTGAGTACACTGCATGACCCAGGTCACACATACATATTAAGACTTCTATCCTTACTTGTTACCAAGTTATGAACAATATATAACCATATATAATAAGACTGAAGTGTACATGACAGTTAAGCTTCAAAAACAACTTTACAAAAATCTCTAGTAGCCAATCCTACAAACCATCAACAACTTTCCATATCTTTGTCATGCAACTGGACTGCTTAGGTTTGGCAGCATATAAACTAAACCATGACAGTTTCAATGAAACCTTGAAAAAGTGCATTCTTTATAACACATGTTCATTTTAATATCTGTTACAAATATATGATGTATGTAGGTGCTTTGACCAAAAGATCTACCTTATAAGGAGGAAAAGGCTTAGGATGTGTCTATTTTTACCAAATTGTTGAAAACTAACACACTTGAATAAATTTAAAAACTTCTTTTCTTTGTCATTTTCACATATGAGTTCTATCATGCATAGTTATTTCATGAGTACTTTAAATTGCACATGGACTAATATATACATATACATACACACACGCATGTACGTCGGATACACAGCAAAGATTGGAACTCCGGAAAAGAAGTGCAACTTTTATAGATCTCAACGAGGGAGTACCTTGTTGTATTAGTACGGAAGGGGGAAAGCTCGTGGTGTATTGGGAAGGTGAAGAAATAGGAGAGAGAGATGGATTACTGAGGAAAATGGAAGGAAACGAGGAAGGGGACGAACGGGCCCCGGATCTTAGGAGAGGTGTAAATAAACGGGGGGCAGAATACACAGACAAGGAACAACAAAAAATCAGAGGTGTCAAGAGCAGAAATATAGATGATAACAGCTCAATGGAAAGAGAAGATAACTGCTTTTATGGATTTAAAGAGGGAGGTGACAACCTCCCCTGACAAGTAAATCTAGAGGAGAAACTAAAAAAAAAAATGAATGAAGAATGGGAGGTTAGGTTTAACAAATTGACTCTGGTTGCTGAAAGAGTTGATAAACTGGAAGAATTAAAGAAAGATAATAAAAATCTGACTAAAGAAATAGAAGAATTAAAGAGACAGTCAGTGAGAAGTAAAGGAAGAGGATGAGGAACTCTCACCCATTCCATCACCTACATACCCCACTCCCCTCCACCCTCTTCCCTCACTCTTATCTTGGCACCTCCTGGATGATGGGTCATCCCTACAACTTGCCCACTGCTCTGGGTCAGAAGCAGTGTCACAAGACACAGCACATCCACAACAAGGTTGCTTTTTCATTAAACTGGCGACCACCCTCTCCGTCCCCTCATGCAGAAAAGGAGATGACGGGGAGAAATCCCTTCAGGCTGTGTCAATTTATTTCTCATACATACTCCCTCACCTCCCATCCACCCACCCACCCTCATGCATCTCAAATCTAAAAAAAGTAAATTTATTTTTATTAATGTTAACCACTTCCAACAGTGACGCTTACGTAGGCGTCATGAGGAGCAAGTGGGTACGCGATGATGCCAACGTCAGCGACTTGATTATATTTATTGTAGTTGTACCTACATAACCTCCATTCTCTCTAGACTGGCTTCATCATATTTTCTATGGTTATCAAAATTCACGGGTGAAAGAGAACGAACAATTGAGCACTGACTTTATTTTTTATAATACGATTATTATGACGCAGCATCGCACGTCGGGCAGCTAATGCTGCCAGACATGCAATGTGCCCCGGAATGAAGAGGTTAATATAATTATTCTAATTCCATACCTATAATAAAAAAAATTACAGTAGCTTTATCCTTTCTGGTATCACATTTTCACTTGTTTCTACAAACTCATTAACTTCTTCCCATTTTTACAGATTTAACATGATTTTTGATGGTTTACCTGCTGGCTGCAAGTTAAAAGTTGAATGATGATGTTATCAAAACGTTGTGCAAATAGGTTCCACATGATCTGGTCTTCTGTCAAAACTTCACCAGTGCCACACTGAAAGTAAGAAAATTCATAGTAAAGTACAACACAATAATGCAATTGTACACACTGCATTTGAAATAAATATGTTAACAGAAGTAATTTCTTAATGTCCTATAAAAAAGTAAACCTATGAAGGAATACAGTAAGAGAGAATGAGAGATAGACAGACACAGACAGAGCCTGTAAAAGACAGACAGACACAGAGAGAGAGAGAGAGACAGAGAGAGAGAGAGAGAGAGAGAGAGAGAAAGAGAGAGAGAGAGAGAGAGAGAGAGAGAGAGAGAGAGAGACTGCTTTCTCTACAGGTGAACCATGAACTATGTCTCAGAGGTAAGCAGCTTGATCATAAACTGGATATGAACAAGTTCCATGAACTGGAAAGAGTTGACAACCAGCAACTGATAATCTCTTCTTACTACTATAAGCTGGTGACATAGAGTCCCACACTAATACAACACATACAGTAGTCCAACATTTCTGCCATCAAATCTATGGGAAGACTGTAGGGCTATGGGTTTCCATGTTGTGAAACAGAGGGCAACAATTATTTACACCATTATTACTTGCTTATACTGTACTAGATACCACTTATCCTTTTATACTGGCTCCTGCAGAGATACTTTGTTCATCTTTGTGTCATCCCCTAGGAGGCAAAGGGATCAACATTAAACCATTACCTGCCTTGTCAAAACATTTTCTTACCTGGGTGGTAGAGTTATTATTTGATTGAGGGTCATCATGGGCCTGGGTACTTGGAACATGTACATGAAGCAAGTTTCTCACCAGAAGAAGGCTATGGTTAATCATTTCACATTCTTCCATTGTTAAAATCTTGGACTCCTGATATAAAAGAAAAAGACGTATACAGTGAGGAATATTATGCCACAATTAAGGCCACTAAAACAGTCAAAGTATTACTAACAATGTGAAAACAAATCCAAATTTCTATTATCATTTCAATTTTGAAACTAGATAAAAGAAATCATAATGTAAAAACATCAATCACATTATAAAAACAACTCATATGAATCTCATCTGACTACACCTCCACAGCATGGTTTCTTACAACTAAGAAAATAAAGACATCCTATGAGCAACACAGAACAAAGCTTTAAGAATAATAACCAGATAATTAAAACTACCCCCAATAAAAGATCTACATGTAGAAACCCAAATACTCCCCATGAAACAGTAGGTTATATGAAAATGATAGGCACACAATTCTATGCAAGAACTCTTAAGCCCATCCTCCCCCCCATATTACATAAACACAACCCTGAAAGTGAAAAAATAGCATCATATAACTCAAATATCTTCAACAACCTAAAAATTCTACCTCACAATATGTCCACATAAAAACACACGCACTCAGGTAACAAAACAATCTCTCCAAGACCAACCGCTAAACTTCCTACTCCATCGACTTCACCAGATTTCAGCTCATCAGGGAAATCCATCCCATCGCAAACAAAAACTACATTGGCATGATTGCATTCAGGCCACCACTCATCATTAAAAAAGTACCAGTACAAAATAGGCCAGGCTACAGACTCAAATTACTCAAGATTCAGTCACCACACACATCACAAAATGCATCTTCTTTCACTGACCAACTCTCAAATTACCCAAACAACACCACAATATTTCTTCCTTGAGTAATTGTGGTTTAATATTTTGGGTGGTGTTTGGTTACCTGTGAACTGTTTGTCTCCTGCAATATAGACCTGAGATCTGGATTCATTGGTTGATTGAAAAATTTATTAATCTACTGAAGAAAAATCTACCTAAATTGTACAGGCCAAAATTTTTTGAAAAATCTTTATTTACAATTCAAATCACTACAATTTTTGGATATGATAAACATAGGGTCCACATACCTTTAGGATGGAATTCATGAAATCAATAAGGGCTTTGGTAACACGGGTGTCCAGAAAGAGTTTTTTAGTGGAATGAATGGCTGCTTCAAGTTCATGTATGATTCGTTGACCCTCACAATTTCGGCTCATAATCTCGATGGGCATGAGGCATTCTACAGGAGTCATCAGTTCCTGTAGAACCCTGAAAAAAAAAAAATAATAATAAATAAATATATAAATAAATAACTGTTGTAATAGCAAAAAAGATCAATGACAGAAACATATATATATATATATATATATAATATATATATATATAATATATATATATATATATATATATATATATATATATATATATATATATATATATATATATATATATATATATACGTACATATACCACACTCACACTCGTCCCCTTTATCCTTGTAAAGTGGAACTATACAGGCACTCCTCCAGTCCTCCAGCACTCTACCCTCTCTTGAACAAACATTAAATAACCTCACCAGCCAGTCCACCATCACTGCACCTCCTTTTTCAGACATTCTGCATGACATCCATCCAGACTCTGATTCCGATGTCTGTGTTTTGCCAGCCCGAGCATGTCAAAAGTTTCTGCCTCCAATCTTGCACCTTTACGCAGCCAACGGTACCAAAATTCCAGTGTACAAGCGCCATACCATGCAACTCAACCTTGAGCTCCGCCGTGGCCGTTCCTTTGAGTGGACCTTTTATGTTTGGAGATGTCTCCCAACCAATCTTAAGTGCTGGTTTCCTGTCTCACTATGGCCTCTTGGTGCCTTGGTAGTCTATGCATTATCAGAGTTTCACACAATGCCGGTAACATAGTTTACAATATGAGAGCAGCTGGTATATCCCCTGAAAGTTGTCTGCATGCTTCTGTGGGTATGCATACCACAGTCTGAGAACTGTTTCTACAAATAGTGCCCTGTTAAATTTTGAATTATACAAGTCTGACAAATTACTTACTTGACCGTTGCTTCAATCAGCTCTTTGTCATTTTTCACGTGAATTAGTGTCGGCAACAGATTCTGAAAATACAAGAAAATCAAATTAAATACTAAAAATTTGTGTTTACATTGTAAAAAAAAAACGCTATATTGGCTAAGCTCATACAGAAACATTTATGGCAACTCATATGGTACTTTGCGAAATACGAAAATATATAAATAATATTATGATAACGTAGTAAATAAAACAATACGGATTTATAGACAAACTAATACCAAAACAAGTGCAGCCCACGAGCTAATCGCTGATCCCTCTCTGATATAGATAAATAGCGGAGTCACAACATGTGGCTTGCTATATCATACCTGTCAAGTCTTACGTTTTTTGCGTGTCTTCGTAATTTCTGTGATTTTCAAGTTTTACAGCGTAAGTTGAAAACAAGGATGCAGAGTTGCCAGCTGGGTATTATTTGCCAAATAAATTTCCAACAGGACTGACATGCTGAAATAAAACCGTGGCGTTGTCGAACGTCGGAATTTGTTGGATGTGTCGATTTTTTTTTTTTTTTTTTTTTTTTTCCGTTAGCGAGGGCAAGTTCCAGAGCGAGAAAGAGTGATGGCTGGACCCTACTTGGAGTCGGCGTGGGTTTCGGGGACATAAGCATGAGACGCGGGACGTCTCACGCTCTTTTCCTGGGCACGACTGTGATAAGTTGGTGGTGGCGTAGCGGGAGGCAGCGAGGCTATGTCTATATTACCTGCAATAATTATGTTACGGTCATGTAGTGTTATTCTAATCATGTGCTCTATATATCTTTTTAAGATTTCATGCGTCGTCACGGTCAGCATGGCGTCAAAATCTACTGCGAAAAAGCCACGGTTGTACTTTGGGCGATGCCACCCTGAATGGAAACATGACAAGGAGTTTCACAATCAGATCACGAAGTCGGAAGAAGTATGTGAATATGCACAAGGAATCCGAAAAACACAAGCTTGCGTTCAAAATGGCCAAACAGTATGTACCGACTGATCAGCAATTTCGCCAGCAAGTCAACAATAATGAAAATAACATTTAACTGAATCAAATCCTGTTTTGCCAATGTTTGGCAAAACAACATTTGCTGTTGATGACAGCTGAACACTTCACCAATCTGATATGTAAAATGCTGCCTGGCTCGAAAGCCGCTGAAGCCTTACATTATTTTCATTCTGCATTTGTTTTGAAACAAATACATATTGAATGACAAAAAAAGATTGTTTTCTTATGGTTTAATTACCGTTTTATACACAAAATTATGGTCTCTTACCCAAAACCTTACGGCAAGACACTACAATAGCTTGACAGGTATACTATATACGCACCATCCTTGTAGTATGCGCAACAGTCCCGACTGGCAACACGATTTGCTCCTCACCCCTCCCGTGCTAAACACGTAAAAAGAATTACCAACAATTCCTCGCAAATTCAAACTAAGGTAATCTAAATTTCCACCATTTTGTGTTTAACACAGGATGAGTGGGAGAGCAAATCGCGTTGCCGGATAGGATCACAGCGCACGTGTACCGCAATAAAGCGTCCGTAGCCGCCACTTCTTAATGTGTCCCCTAAGTATAACTGAATGTTTTCTAAGTGTACCCGATTGCCGCAGTTTTTGTTTTAGTCACTCCTTAACACAAGTTTTATATCTATTTAATTTTTGTATATTTGTGTATACTTTCATTACAACAAAAATTCTTTCTCTTGTAAATAAATAAAGAACATTTCTGTACAGCCCTTGAAAAGGATATATGTGTAACCTAAATGTTATAACATATTGTATACTATCAGTAAATACTTAAGAATCTTTTCACCAATTGTGTAAATAGTATCGTCGGCATGCTGAAGTAGAAATCAATATGATATAGTACATCAGCCACGACAAAAATATTCCTCGTTGTTGACTACACGTCTATATCTATGCACTTATGCAATCGTATGTCTGCTATGTTCACTGGGTTCTTTATGTGCTAATTAAAAACCAGCTATAACCATATCTATATTGGTTATTTATGATACAAAATTACTATTACTATACTTTATTTGTCCTTCTGCTAAACTTGAATCACTAAATAAAGTGTAACCAATGATCTAAAATTTGGATTAAGACAACAATCCAGGGGTCTGATATATATATATATATATATATATATATATATATATATATATATATATATACACTATATAAATATGTATATATATATATACACACACACATATGAGGGGACGGAGAGGGGGGTCGCCGAATTAATGAAGCGGCCTTGCTGTGGATGTGCTGTGTCTTGCGACACTGCTTTTGACCCAGGGCAGTGGACAGGATGCAGGGATGACCCGTCATCCAGGAGGTGCCGAGATGTGAGGGAGGGAGGAGGGTGGAGGGGAATGGAATATGTAGGGGATGGAATGGGTGGGAGTGGTTTCTGTGCCTTTTTTATTTTTGGCTACCCCCCGTGTAAGAGGGAAAAAGCCTTTGGTATATGTATGTATGTGTATATATATATATATATATATATATATATATATATATATATATATATATACATATATATATATATATTTATATATATATACATATACATATATATACATACATATATATATATATATATATATATATATATATATGTATATGAGAATGCACGGCAGGTCAGAATGTGGGTAGAATGTGAAGAGCTTGGATAAACATATCTATTTCCACAGTGCATATATCCGCGGGTCCGGACCTGGCAGTAAATACATGACTGGGAATGACTTATAGAATTATGACCAGTATCGACCGGACTATCTGGCACTGCGGGTGCCTTTGCATGAGGAGAAGAGTTCGTGTCTTCAAGAACCTTGTGATCCCTATCTTGCTATATGGATGTGAGACTGGGAACATCATCAAGGCATTTAAGTCGCGTCCGAATGTTTCCATCATGAAGTCTTTCCGGAGTATAATGAAGTAACACTAGAATGATAACTTTCGAAAACAGAGCGTACTCGATGGCGCCAACATCGCACGTCGATGAAGACACTACATAGGTGGTCTACCTCTCGGACGATGACTCTGTGTACAGGGTCGCCTCTGAGGGAGATCACGCTGGGGGAAGGATACCGTGGGAGTGTTCATGTAAGCCGTGGCTGCGACACATAAATCTGATCTGCCTGGAGACTGTAAAGACATATCAGGAATATTCCTGAGATCTGAAGAAGGGAGTGTGTGGCTATGCGCCGTCACGATGTTTGCCTCCATTAACCAACTGGGTAATCGTCGGATCCCTCGATCCTTTCCCACCTTCCCTCCTCTTCTATCTTACCGAATTATGGAGGTCATACTCTTGCTCGTAGCTTGATTAGCAAAGCCACGCCCTTGCTGCGATGAAATGGCTTCTGCATCTCGTTGACGTAGAGAGCGCGCTAGCAAGGTGCGCCTTTTCACGACAGGGTTATTATTTGGGAGCACACAGTCATCCTTTTTGGAACAACCTAATTAGCTGACGGGGTTGTGTTAAGGACTAAATCACACAACAAGAACAGAAAATTTGGACCTTACTGGTTACCTCTGACTTTTCAAGACATGAGGGGCATGGGGATTAAGAGAGGAATGGGGGTGATGGTAGGGGGCTAACTTGACTATATATAAGATAGACTCGTTCCAGATTAACCGCTATGATTCTCTGATTACGGCTGCCATCTTGGCTGTGGTGATTTAAGCCTTACAAAGAGGGAAAGTGGGACATCGCAGATTTACGTGAAGTGAGGAGGGCTGATGTGCTGCACATACACAGAAAGTCCCAAGGCCGCTCTGTGAACTTGAGTCGCGCTGTTTTCATGGACTTTGATTCTGATTAACGCATTTTTTCAGCTGAGGAAGGGGGGGGGGAATTCCGGACATGAATCATTCAATCGGGACAAGTCTAACCCTCTCGCTGCGGAGAACGTCTCTTTCAGCTGAATATAATCACCTGGCGGGCGGCAGCTGAAATAAATATGTGGATCGTACAGCGTAGTATTGGGAGCAACCTGGATATATTTTATCGACAGGCAGCTTGCGTGTAATATCGTGTGAATTTTTTTTAACGTTTATGGATAGATAGATGGATACCTTAACTTAATCTCCTAACAAGAACACTAAAATTAGGATGATTTAACTATGTGTGTGTATATGTATATATATATATATATATATATATATATATATATATATATATATATATATATATATGTGTGTGTGTGTGTGTGTGTGTGTGTGTGTGTGTGTGTGTGTGTGTGTGTGTGTGTGTGTGTGTGTGTGTGTGTGTGTGTGTGTGTGTGATTTATACCCATACATATATGGTGGTGGTAGTCAGTTGATTCTACTGAGGTGAGGTGAGGCGAGGAGTGATGGCAGGGCCACTGAGACAGGAGCCTGAGCGGTTTAGCCAAGAATAAATGTAAAAAGCAGGGACGATTTTGGCGGGCATTTAGAGCATTTTAGGTGAAGAACAAGCGCCGTTTAGGTGAAGAGTAGGGGCACTTAAGGTGAGGGTCACAGACAATTTGGGTGGGGAGAGGGTAAAAAGCCTGCACCTGGCTCTCCAACTTCTGTTCCCGTGTCCCCAAGGTTCGTCTAAATCAACCTGACACCCACTCTCTGATAGACGGTGCACTTCTATATATATATCCTTCTTTCATTGTTCTATTCTCATGTACATCTGTTCGCCGATATCTATAACTTTCTATTTGCTCAATTCTCTCTCCATTCAGCTGGACATCCCTCTCTTGCTTTCCACTATTTCAAAACGTCATAACCTTAATCGCTCCTGCGGTAGTGAGAGAGAGAGAGAGAGTGTGTGTGTGTGTGTGTGTGTGTGTGTGTGTGTGTGTGTGTGTGTGTGTGTGTGTGTGTGTGTGTGTGTGTGTGTGTGTGTGTGTGTGTGTGTGTGTGTGTGTGTGTGTGTGTGTGTGTGTGTGTGTGTGTGTGTGTGTGTGTGTGTGTGTGTGTGTGTGTGTGCACTGAATTCTACGGAGTGAATGTTTGGGATGTAATACGGAATGACGTCAAAGGAGAATAAAGGAAGAATTACGATAAATGAAAGAAGTGTAGGTTGGCAGTCGTTCAAAATATTTTCATATTACCTTTTCTTTTTTACAATGTCACACTGAGTTGTTAGAGATTTATCTAGAAAGGGAGTTAATTCCTGTGAATATGGTGTTTAAGAGAGAGAAACATAAATTACTTACGTTAAGGACACGTACGAAAGGGTTATGGAGAGGAAGGTGGTTGAGAGAGTATTAATGGACTATACAGTGGTACCTAGAGAGAGGATTGGAAAAGTTCAGGATACATACATACATACATACATTACATACATATATATATATATATATATTCAGGGGGAGAGAGCAGGGGTTTATCAGATCATTATCTGGTAGAAGGAAAATCGGAAATGAAGGAAAAGTAGAGGAAGAAAAGAAAGGAGGAGAAATGGTGACTGAGGGTAAGCAAATTAAATGAGAAAGATAAAGAGTAGTAATACCAAGAGAAATTTAGAGAAGTGTGGGAGGTGGCGAAGGATGGGGGGGGGGGGAGGCAGAAGTAAAAGAAGAAAATCTGTTTCAGGGAATAAGTGATAAATTGCGCAAAGATAGTATGTGAAATGAGGAGGATGGGGGGGGGGACAAGAGAGGTAGCGAATGGTGGAGGTGAACAGGTAAATGCATCAGTGGAAGAGAAGCAAGCTTGTGATAAGTGGTTGCAAAACAGAACTAGGGAAGCATATGAAAGATACTGAAAAGGGAGAGAAGAGAAAGGCAAGGTGAGGGAGGCAAAGAGTAGGGGGGAGGGTAAAAGTTTGGTGGAAATTTTGGAAATGATAAAAATACGTTTTTAAAGAAGGTGAAACTGGGGCAGGTTCAGAATCAGATTGAGAAGAAAAGGTTAAGGGTGACAGACGAACAGAAGTGAAGTCTGTGATGGGAAGATAGCTAGGCTATCTCAGGGATTTCTTGAATGTGGAGGAGTCTGCGGAGAGGTTAATTAAAGCAGTGGGAGTAAAAGTAAGAAAATGACTGTGATGGTAGGAGAAAATACGTACATATACCAAAGGCTTTTTCCCCCTACACGGGGGGGTAGCCAAAAAGAAAAAGGCATAGAAACCACTCCCACCCATTCCATTCCCTATATATTCCACTCGCCTCCACCCTCCTCCCTCCCTCTTATCTTGACATCTCTTGGTAGGAGAAAATTATTGGACAAAAGGAGAAAATGAAATACGAAGAACACTGAAAGTGGTGAAAGCTGGTATCTTACTATAGCAAAGTTGTTTAATACGTGCTCAGGGGAGGGTATGTGACAGAGGCCAGAAGGAGAGCATGCTGGAGGAGTGCATGTTCTGTTTCACTATACAGCAGGAAAGGAGATAATTTGAATGTAATTGCCTTTCAGGGATCAGCGCAGTTGGTAAGTCTTAGGGGAGGATGTTAACTAAGACGATTTGGGGGAGAACTGAGGAAATAATTGGGGAAGAAGTGTCGTTTGATTATATATACAATATATATATATGTATATATATATATATATATATATATATATATATATATATATATATATATATATATATATCAACAAACAAGGTACATGGATCAAATGTTTGCAGTAAGGCAGATATGTATGAAGCTTTTGCCAAAAGTAAGAGTTTCTTTTAGTCTTTAATGGAGAAGGCCTATGGCAGGGTTGGCAAGAAGACATTGTCGGATATATTGCAGATGCATGGGATAGAAGGAAAGCTATCGAGGTCAGTCATTCTTTTTTTTACGGGAGCAGCAGAACTTGTGTAAGGATAAGGCATGGAGAGAATGGGTGGTTTGAGGTAAAGGTGGGGCTGCACCAGGGGTGTGTAATGTCACTATAGTCGTTCATCGTGTATATGGTGCGAGGGTGATGGGGAGAGGGTTGGGGATGGTTACAGAAGCTAGCGGGAAGAGGGAGAGGTACATTTTTTATGACACTGCGTTCGTGGATCAGACAAAAGAGAGTATGAAGCTGCTGGTGGCGGATTTTGGGAAGGTACGTGAGAACAGAAAGCTGAAAGTAAATGTGGGCAAAAATATGGTGACGAGTTGTACAAAGAGTCTGGAGGAAGTGGAGAGTTTTAACTATTTAGGGTCGCATGTAGCAGTAGATGGAGGAGTGGAGGTAGAGGTAATTTATAGAATGAAAATGGGATGGAGGAGTGGAGGTAGAGGTAAATTATAGAATGAAAATAGTAAGTTAATCTTTTGGGGGAATGAAGTCTAATGAGAAAGGTTTCTGGGGGTGAACGCTAAGAGGAAGACTGTACGAAGGAGTGATTGTGCCCACGACACTTTCTGGGATAGAGACTTGGACATTAAAGGAGGCACAAGGGATGGAATGGGTGGGAATGGTTTTTATGCCTGTTTCTTTTTGGCTACCCACCGTGTAAGGGGGAAAAAGCCTTTGGTACATGTATGTATACTATTGTAGAGTTATTAGGATGGATAGAGTGCGATATAAGTAGGTGAGGCGGAGAGTGGGTGTGGAAAGAAAGCTGGTACATCATAATAAAGCATGCCGACGGGAGACCTTTCGGTCCATAACGAGCAAAAATATTATAATACCGACCACGATATACTAGCTCAACCTACAACAATATAATTGTGCCACCTTCCGTAGCAGGTGGCACCTTTAATTTTACTGTGGCTGCCGCCAGGCTAACTGTTCATATCCACGGTACCTATGGCCGCCGCAAGGCTATTATGTTCACCTCTGTGGCACGCCCCTTGTTTGTACAGCGGATAAATAAGGGGAAAGTGGGACTGGAACATTAAATTAATTATTTCGAGTGAAAATATATCTATTCTGGAGAAGTAAGCTAGAAATACATAGTACTAGGCTTACAACTTTGATGGGACCAATAAAAAATTAGATTTATTTTTATTTTATTACGATTTACCATCATCATAGTTTCTTATCCTTTCCATTGTTCTTCTATTCGTGGTGCTACTTATTTCTTATTAACATTATTATGGTCGGGGTTCCTACATAATACTACCACCTTTTCATATCATTATACTACAATGTTATTAATCAATTACGAGTAAAACATGTTAATTAAACATTGCAAGCACATTTGTTACATGTCACGCTCAAGTAAATACGAAGAGTTTTCATGGTTCACCATACCAGACAACAGCGCAGCAGTATCAGAATGGCTGCCGAGTTTTTTTTTTTTTTTTTTAACTTATTCATTGATTTATTTACGTATTTATTCAGCTGTATATTTGAGTTTTATTTTGCTACCAAAGTTACCAATATCATTTTGTCGGAAACTATACACGCCATAGCGTCAGTTTCTTATGTCCACATGGGGCAATGCAAAATTTTACTCGCTCTTCTATTTTTTCTTTTCAGTTATGTGACGAGTTTGCATTTTTTTTCTAGAACACAGCCTCCATTCACGAAACATGCAACTTATACAAGTAAAGAAGAGCATTTTCTAATTATCTTCATGAAAATTTTACGTAGTTA